>NC_082403.1:5710720-5715720 GCF_031168955.1 Gadus macrocephalus
CTAGATCATCTTTTAGTTCCCTGTTAACCTTTGTCTCCTGTGTGACGTCGCTTTGCTTAGTTGGTGGCTGTCTCAGAGAAAAAGTAATATCATATGAAGTCGCTATGGTAGGTGTTCACAATAACTATAGCGATAATAAAAAGGGTTAACCCCAGCGGGGGTGTATAGAACCAACATAAACTGTGTTATAAGCGAACAGTGTGTGTGGCAATCATCCCGTTTCAAGAAGTTACTTCAGTGTCTTCGCTATACTTTTAAGTGTGTTTAGAGTAGCATACTTTGTAGTGTATTTGATGAACTTACGGTTACCTCTCAGCATGTTTGATGTACTTAAGATTCCTTTCAAGTGTGTCTGCTGTGCCTCAGGCTACATCTGAGTGTGTTTGATACGCCTGAGTCCTGTGAAGGGGTCTTAGGGTCGGGGCTTATCACCTAAGCTAGGGGGGACTCAAACTTAATTGGCTTATCGACAACTCACCCGGACTTTGCTGATTGGGTGCCGCAGCCGCTTGTTGACGCCCAGCTCGTTGAGGGTGACGGCGTAGAACTGGCCCTTGTTCAGGTATGTCATGGGCCCCTCCCCCTGCTTCTGCCGTAGGGACCGCGTGGCGTCCAGGGTGTACTGGAAACTGTCACTGTTCACGTGCACAAGGGTGGGCACACACACACAGACACACACACACACACACACACACACACACACACACACACACACACACACACACACACACACACACACACACACACACACACACACACACACACACACACACACACACACGCGCGCACATTCATACAAAGCACAACTGATTAAGTAAAATAAAAATATGTATAAAATAACTATGCAGACTAGAAAATATTACAAAAGAATAAAATATTTTATAACACATTTATTTAGTTTGCTATGGTGGAGAGTGACTTACACTCGTTCCTGGTGGAACAGGAAGTCCCCATCGTTGGGCATAGAGGAAGGGTTGTGGTACTTCTGTTCAGGAGGGAGACACACAAGGGACAAAACAGAAAATGATGACAATTAGTCAAAGTAGGAAAAAGTAGAACGGCTATATGCAAACAGTATAGCCAGGCCCTTCAGCCAGTACAGCACATCCACAAAATCTTCCTAGACAAAATGTTGGCAATGCAACTGACCCTGCTCTTAAGGTGAAAAGTTCCCCAAATGTCCACGATAAATGATGAATTAATAGTGACAGTAAGTGACTAAACAGTCATGTACTGCTCTCATTCATCTCTCTCACTCTGCAGCACCGGTCTGTGTAGTTGTTCATCCGTTGTGACAACACTGTGTGTTTAAATGGCCTACTTAAGTGGACCAACTGGATTAAATAGACAAAACACACACACTCCCTCCCCCCCTCCCCCTCCTCCCTCCCCGTCCTCCCTACCCGTCCTCCCTCTCCTCCCCCTCCTCCCTCCCCCCCCTCCCCATCCTCCCTCCCCGTCCTCCCCCTCCTCCCTCCCCGTCCTCCCTCCCCATCCTCCCCCTCCTCCCTCCCCCTCCTCCCTCCCCGTCCTCCCTCCCCCTCCTCCCCGTCCTCCCCCTCCTCCCCGTCCTCCCTCCCCGTCCTCCCTCCCCCTCCTCCCCGTCCTCCCCCTCCTCCCCGTCCCCCCTCCCCCTCCTCCCTCCCCCTCCTCCCCTCCTCCCCGTCCTCCTCCTCCTCCCCGTCCTCCCTCCCTCCCCCTCCTCCCCCTCCGTCCTCCCTCCCCGTCCTCCCCCTCCCTCCCCGTCCCCCCTCCCCCTCCTCCCTCCCCCTCCTCCCCGTCCTCCCTCCCTCCCCCTCCTCCCCGTCCTCCCTCCCCCTCCTCCCCGTCCTCCCTCCCTCCCCCTCCTCCCCGTCCTCCCTCCCCCTCCTCCCCTCCTCCCCCCCTCCCCCTCCTCCCCGTCCTCCCTCCCCCTCCTCCCCTCCTCCCCGTCCTCCCCCTCCTCCCCGTCTGTCCGTCCGTCCGCCCGCCTCTCACCATGTGGCCGTCCTCCTCATAGGGGCTGTCAGGGGAGCTCTGCTGGAGGTCCTTGGTGTAGCTCCCGTGGCCCAACGCCGTGGCCACCTCGTAGGGGCTCTGCTCGTAGATCACCCTCGCCGAGTCCTCCCCCCCGCCCCCGCCGTCGCCCCGGTAGTGGAGCCCCGCCCCCATGAACACCGGCGCGTACACCTCCGCCTTCACCACGGCGACCGCCGCGGCCCCGCCCTCCCCTCCTCCCCCCCCCTCCCCCTCCCCCTTGCACCACCCCCAGGGAGATGAACTGCTCCCGTTTGCTGTCCGGGTGCTCGGTGCTGATGGACAGCACCGGGACGGACTTGAGGACCTGCACCCGGTTGTCCATGGTTACCCCCGCCTCCTCGTCATTGTTGCCGCCGTTGGTCGATTGCCCCGTCCTACCCAGAATACATTGAGACAGAATATGAGGATTTGGATCATGGTGTATGTGTTTTAATCACCTGTTTGCCAGTTATTATTAAGGCGATGCACCTGGAATAAAATTACAAGGATGGCTTCCACAAATTCTAAAATAAAGGTTTTGCAGTCTGTGAAGATATAATACAGCTTCTGCAGCTACTAAGAGAGATCCAGGTGCGATCGTCATTATATACGGATATAATAAAGAAGCTTTTAAATGTGGTTTTACATCTCAAGTGATGGACCAATCACAGCCTCTGGGGCCACTCACCTCTTCTCCTGCTCTTCTGTGATCTCAACGACCTTTGCGACGGGCAGCAGTCTCTTTTCTTTTGGCACCTGGAAAGATGAATGAAACAAAGATAATATTGTTATCCTCGTCCATATATGGTCAGCCCATGCACTGTAGCAGATCTATGATTGGTCAGTCCATCAATAACCATGAGTCTACAATTTATTTTCGATATTACTCAATTGCATTATTGTGTTGTATTATTCAAACCCTAACATGTTTATTTGAATGTTGGTTTATTTGACTCTTTGATCTTTTGATATTTATGCGTTTATGTAATTATGATAATAAAAACACAAAATATGTGGTCTGTCTGCAAGGTTTTGAGTTGATCTGATTGGTCAGATCTTGCAGTAGTCTAGGAGCAGTCTTGTGACTTTTAAACAAAGGTTTTTAATGAATGAAGACATCTGATTTGAAGCTATTTAACAAATTAAGACACCTGATTGGAAGGTTTTTAACGGGTAAAGACATCTCAAGTTTGGACGGACCTTGTAGAAGTCCTAGTGTTGTCCTAGGCCTTAAATTAAAGGTTTTTAATTAATGAAGACACCCGATTGGCAGGTGTTAAATGAACAAAGGCCTCTGATTGGACGGACCTCGTTGTAGTCGTAGAGCAGCCCTAGGTCTTTAAATAAAGGTTGTGAGGTGTTTAACGAGCGGCGGCCTGTGATTGGACTACCTTGTAGTAGTCGTAGAGCAGCCCATTAAATATAGGATTGTGAGGTGTTCAACGAGCGGCGGCCTGTGATTGGACTACCTTGTAGTAGTCGTAGAGCAGCCCCAGGGCGTTGGCGCTGTCCTCGTCCCCGTTGATGCTCATCATGGCCTTGGTGGCGGCGGTGAGCGGGTTCTCCAGGTACGAGCGCCACGCCTCGTCCTCGCTGGTGAACGCCCGCCGCACCCCCGCGAACGAGCTCTCGTTGGGCACCACCACCACCAGACGCTTGCTGCAGCACACACACAACGAGCCGGAAGGTAAGCGCACGTATGTGCACACGTATGTGCACACGTATGTGCACACGTGTGTGATGGAGGAGTGATGCTGGGGTTACGCACTGCATGCATGATAGCATGTGAGCCCCGGTTGAAGTAAGAGAGCAAAGAGAAGTGAGTGACACAACTGCCTCCGTGCACGGAAGCACACACACACACACACACACACACACACACACACACACACACACACACACATATATACGCACACAAATACACATACGCATACATACACATACACACAGATATGCATACACTTACACACATATATATATGCATATAAACATACATATACACATATACACCCACACACACTAATGCATACATACACATACACATTTACATGCACATTTACAAACACAGACACCCGTATGCACATACACTCGCACATTCACATATAAACCAAAACAAACACACATAAACATGCACACATTCACTAACTTGCACACAAAAAATACTTTACATTACGCAATAAATCATGCCATTGAGTGACATGCTTGGAGAGACATTTTGACGTAGCTGGGGAGTTATTGATCGTTGGGCGCTTGTGGTACAATTGTTGTGTACTGTCAATTTCAGACACACGTGTTTTACATAATTTCCCAAACACAAAGGAACAGGAAGTGGTACAAAAGTTGTGAGGTAGTATGTGTGCGGTTGTCTGTGTCCTTGTGTGCGTGCATGCATGAGTCTGTGTTTGTGAGTGTATTTGGCCTTTATGGTCTTGTAGTAGTCCCACTTAAGTAAAGATCATAGGCCAGTTAAACACACAGTGTTGTCACAACAACTCGGCCATCAGAAGGCAAGCCCCCACAACATAGCCGTGTTTCCGGGTAGAAAATCAGGGTCAATTAGTGCTAACACCTCTGTGAAAGCCAAATACAGAATACAGTGACACAAATGTATTGAATAGTATATGATATGAATAAATATAAATAAATAAATATAGCCCATTTTTTATCCAAAGCCTCCTACAAGTGTGTATAGTACATTCCTAGCAAGGGTGGGAATCAAATTTTAAACCTTGGTGGATGTTTATTAAATAAAACGTACCACATGAAAGAAAAATGTCTACCAGTCTTCTGTTCTTCTAATCCTATCATCTACACTAATCTCTCCATTAAACGCAACGTAATTTAATCTTAAATGTTATATCATTTAACATATTATGCATTTTGTCCTTCTGTGCCGCCAACCTTGCCAACATTGAACCACTCTTTGTGTATGTCTCGCCTAACACACACACACACGCTACGGAAGATAAAACACATTTCAACAACTGTACTGTATGTAGAGC
>NC_082403.1:5723220-5753220 GCF_031168955.1 Gadus macrocephalus
GCATTGTTCTCGCTGTATTTCTCCTCTTCGCGCTCCCACATATGGTATATTTACATGGTTTACATTCCTGAGGTGACCTCTAGTGTTACTCTGAGGTATTATATCTCAATCAGCGCATTGTGTGGTTGGTTGAACTGATAATACAGTCTAAGAACTAAGATAACATGCTGCTGCCAACCAGAGATAAGGGAGTGTGGTCCATACAGGGGCAAACGTTTTCTTTAAGGGTTCCATACTATTTTAAACAGTCTATGATAAATAGTTAATCGTGTTTTAACTAGCGATATATTACAGTTTTTCTCAGTCGCTTTGGTACATTTCTCAGATCAGAATTGAAATTCTCAAAACTACCATGTTCAATCTTCACATCATTGTGTCGTTTGTGCACATCAAAAAAGCAGTTTCTCATTTCTTTCAACAAGTTGCAAATGCTTTGGTACATTCCTGCAAATGACTATGTGTACAATTCTCTGCTCTTTCCTACATTATCAATTGCTTTGATCAACCTTATCAAGTTGATCAAAATGTATTGTAATGGGTCTCTATTGAATAGTATCTCCCCCACAACATTTAGGCATTAGATCATTGCATAAGTCTTTACATGCAAAATGGTTGAACAAGTTGTCATAATATGTCAAGCATATTTCTATATATTTCCATCAGACTTTTTTTCTAAATCTGTCCTGAATTGGTAAATTGCTACCAGGTGAATCTTGACTTTCTCTAAAGAAGGGAAATGTGTGAAGTGTTAGATCAACCAACGATCAACCAGTTTACTGGAATAGCTCAAAGGTGCATCTCCTGAACATGAACTGGCAAGTATAGCTGGAGCACAACACAATGTTACATTGTCTGAGAATTTGTGGCCCAACAGACAGGAACGTCAGGAGGTGTAGGATGACTGCACTGTAATTCCTACAGCAATGCATGTACAGTTTACCCTAGGAGATTTTCCTATGTTCCCATTTCTAGCAATGACATGGTCTGTCAACAAAGCACAAATAGTCAAAGCGTAAATGTGAATCTTGTCCAGTCTCTTGCAATCAATCTCCCACATACACTAAGGTGTAGCTTACAATTTACAATAATTGTCTTCAAAACTTTAGCCATGATTTACATCAGAACATCCCTCCAGAGTATACTGTTATATTGACAACATGACTAAGCAATTTGACTGTCTTATCCGTACACAATGACACAAGGACTTGTCATTTTGATGGCACTGACATGTTCATTGACACACATATTTACTTTTGAGAAATGAACTAAGGATATTGAGCAAGAGACTTGCTTTTGCATGAAATCCATGGTGTTTTGCTATTTGTACGAATTGTTATGAGAAATGCACTTACTGTTTTGCAATTTTCAATTCTGATCTGAGAAATGTACCAAAGCGACTGAGAAAAACTGTAACTTTATCTGACCGATCTGAATATTGGACTGACCCATATTACTAAAACAGTGTGAGATCAGAGCATATTTTTTCGATTGAACATTTTTCGATTTTTTCCTATTTGACAATTCCATTATTTACCTTTGAACAGAATAATACAATTATTTGCAGGTTTTTCCTCACCTTGAAATCAGAGGTTTTTTGGTGGGATTATATAGGTTTCTTTAATGGGTACATTATGCAGTTATATTTATACATTTTTGTAATCTTTTATTCTTTCTATTTATTCGTTAATTTATTTTCACAAATGTATTAACCCAATATAACCAATGGAGGGCGCCATTTCTGCTTTCAGAAGTGTGAGGAGGGCGAGAAAAACCCTAGAACGCAACACGAAAGGTAGTCAATTCCTGCACTACTGCACTACTTCCAGTAATCATTTAGTATTGTTTTTTTAGTAGGTTTTTTTTAATTTATAAAGTTCGGATACTTTCCACTCGGGAGCACAAGCTACGCAGGATTTATAATTTTTAGGAAGCAGAAAGAAACACGTGATTTCATAGCCACAAGCAAATTAAAGATACAATTAAGCAACCTATAGACGATAATGCATCATTATTTGACCATTAACTACAAATAAAATAGAAGAAGACGGACCAAAAAAGCGTGCAAGAACATGTTCTACTGTACAAAAAAAAGTGTGGAGTAATCCCCCAGGTTACATATGGTCCTGAACGTCGCACTGGTTGCTGTCAGTCGGTGTGAGATTTGGTACAGCTGTCACACTGCTGATAGGGCTTCAAGCTAGCGGCTTGAATCTCCTTTACAAGGTGGGTACCTTTCCGATCGTATAGCGTAAAAACCTATACTTATATCACTGACAATGTAATCGTACGCTTGGACATTAAAGCTTGGACAATATAATAGCTCCTTGGCTAACGTTACACTTAGCCGCTAGCAGGTATACGTTCACGCTAGCATAACAGCCTGGATCCCACGTTATATCTTAACGCTGTCACCATCTCTTCCTACATCACAGCGACTTCGATTTGCATTGCTGGGTATACGGTTTGATACACTATCTGGTGGTTTTGGACGTTGTCGTCTGTCTTTTCCCCCCAAGTTAAGATAAACGCTAGCCTTGTTAGATGTGCAGCCATATTAGCTTGTCAGTAACACATGTATAGCTTACGGATGACTGGAGTGAGGGCTCTCTCTCACTCTCTCTCTATATATAATTCCCCTCTCCTCTGGCTAATAATTGAATATGGTGTGTTTGCTATATTCCAGTAGTTTTCTACATAGACGTTCACTGTTCACAGTGAACGGAATGCGTTCGTGCAGGTGGGTGATGAGACTACTCTTCTGCAGTCGTTGTTGCCGACATGCCTGGGCTTACCGCTGCACGTATGCATGACATGATGGACGTAGTTTGGAGGGAACATGCAATGCTGATGTGAAGGCGTTGGTGCTGCTGACGCCCTTACCACTTTTTTCCTTTCACTTGAGCTACACCCCAAAGTCACCTCCACTTGGAACAGAGTTATCTAGGAGACAACCTCCTAGAGCAGGGGTGTCAAACTCATTTTAGCTCAGGGGCCACATGGAGGATAATCTATTTCCAAGTGGGCCGGACCGGTAAAAATATGGCATAATTATGTAAAATTAAACATGCTGTGAGCACACCAAACACAGGTTTCCCATTTACTTCCGTGAATAAAAAGGACGATGACCATTTTTCTTGGAAAACTCTGCACTCTGTGTCCACCTTTCGTCTTTTTGACAGAGATATTTTGGGGCAATGAGAGTGCCAAAGCGCATAATGTTGAAAGTATAAGGCAGAACGACAAGGTAGCTCCGGGCTAGCTGCACTACCTGTTTATACTTGCTCCCTGCTCAGCCCCGGTATAAAGTTTGCTTGCTTAACATAATTGCTATTGCGACTTCTAGTGGACACATTAAGAACAGCAGTTTCCTTCATTGAAAAATAGCAGATCATTTTACGTTACATTTCAAAGCGACTTCCAGTTACACACAATTGTCCAGTAGTTCAATGTACAACAAATTAATCAGTGCCAGTCAATGCAATCCATGTAATGCTAGGAAGGATTTTTATATCCTATATTTTTTTACAATACTGTACTTCACAAAATCATCTCGCGGGCCGGATTAAACCCGTTCGCGGGCCTGATCCGGCCCGCGGGCCGTACGTTTGACACCCCTGTCCTAGAGCATAGATTAGCTTCATGTTGCCAAGATAATTTCCTGTAGGAATTGTTGTTTGCAGTCGACAAACCTGTTAAGCAAAGTGGATGATGGCAACACAAGGCATTAAACATGACCTCCTGCGACAAAACCCATTAACCTAGTTTCTATGATAAAATAAACTGTGCTTAAATTGTAGTACCGACCGGGAATTATGATTGCCGGTCCGGACATGGTCTACGTTTGTGTTGTACCCTCATGGTGGAGTCATGGTTTAAACTTGCCAAATAGCTGATGACCCTAAAGACCCTTGTCTTGTCTTATTCTGATAGAGCAGCAGTACATAGAGTTCCCTGGTTGTAGGCAGGATGGCCAGAGGGCATCAGAAGCTTCAGTCCCAGCAGAAGAATGCAAAGAAGCAGGCGGAGATGAAGAAGGCCAAGGGACATGACCAGAAGACAGCAGCCAAGGCAGCTCTGGTGTTCACCTGCCTGGTCTGCAAGGTAAGGACCCAAATGGGCTTGTCTACGTTCTGGGGGAAAGGGTCGGATCTTTTTCAACTATTAGACCGATAAGTAATAGTTTGGTATACATTACAAAGTATTAAGTTGTAATAACCATAAAAACATGTAAAACATTGGATATTCTACCCAGGTCTGGGGGTCTGAATAGTCTCGTGGTTAGGGTGTTTGAATCCCAGCCTTAAGGTTCTGGCTTTGAGTCTCGATAGCCAGTCTACCTGTACTGGCGTCATTGAGCAAAATGGCTGACCCCTCCCGGTTCAAGTATATAAAAAGAGGTGAATGTCCCAAATTCACTACAATTTTTTCTTCACAATGCTGATCATTTGCCTGAGATGATAAAGCGTTGGATCCGCGCTGCTTCAGCACCCTGACGACAAAGAAAATCCTACAGCGTTCTACAGTTAGAACTATCCTTCTCCTTGCGTCCCACTTGGCGAAAGCATTTAGCATCGCTGTTCACACGCAGCCGTCATACATAACCGCTGTTACGCCACATCTCTCCTCCCCCCCAGTCCCAGATGCCCGACCCCAAGACCTTCAAGCAGCACTTTGAGAGCAAGCACCCCAAGTGTCCGATGCCCCCTGAGCTCGAGGATGTGGAGGCATAGAGCGCTGCAGTCACTGGACCCAAACACACACACACACACGCGCACACGCACACGCACACGCTCATACGCATACGCACACACTCACACTAGCACACATTCTCTCAATGAAAGCTGAACTACTCAAGGCCCTTCACAAACTTTGCACTTGTCTGAATTTGATAGGACTGGATTGATTACCGTTGTTATTAGAATCATGAGTTTGATTACAGGTCTGCAAGCTGGTTTCATGTTTTTGTTCTTTTTCAATGTTTCTCTGAATGCGAGTCACATGGTTCAGGTCACTGAACGCCATGGAACATCCCGGCAACAAGTGATAAACAAAAACAAATGATTCCGTACTACTACTCCTAATGCAGGTTCTGAATGTCATTCACAGTTTCACTCGCTTTCGCTGCCTTGAAATAACACTGTCTGTTGTTCTTCTGGGACAAACTCAAATGGTAATAATAGAAATAATGATAAATAATAGCGATTTTAACTAAATACTCATTAAACACAAGTTACTGATGTAATTATTACTTAATTTAGCCCTGATAATAGCACCCTATTAACCTCATGCTAATCCCTATGCCGAGCTTTCCATTATCTATAAAATGAAAAGAGAATGCATAATGACGACATTTCTTCCATCGCATTTTCAGCGCTTTGTCGCAAAACAGCAATTGTTATATATTATTCCATCAAGTGTACATCAACATGGATATGGTGCTGCTTTTTATTTCTTCCTTGACAACTGTAGACATTGAATTGTTATTAAATTGTTGATTGGTGTCTGCTGTGTAATGTTAGTTATTCTTTAGGATTCTGTGATTTTAATTTCAGTTGGTGTTGTTTTATTTACCTTTCTCTCCTTTAAATATTTTATCGTGTCTTTCCAACCTTTCTTCCAGTTTCAACATAATACTGCTGAGGTCCAATGTGCTTGTGCTTGAAACACGGAAGCACCAAATGCCCAGAATGATGTAATATAACATTTTAATAAAAAATTACTTTGTTTATATCTGCCTTTTCTTGAATGCTTTCGGTCATTAGATGGTTCTTTTATTGTTGTAATAACAGTTTCAAAGACAGTGAAATAAATATGAAAAACGATCGGCTTTGATGCTGTGTGCATGCTTATCTCTGGAAATGTTGTGACTTGTTAGTTCCCTGAAACTGCCCGTCTGGGCATTTTCCACAGCTATTTGTTGTAGATGTGTCCATTTGAACATGACTCATGCACTTGTTAATTGTTTAATGTGTGTTCATGTAAATTCTTCTATGGTGATGAATTTGGTTTTTGCCACATTCCCCTTGCTCGACATGGCATTTATATCTCAATCGTTGAAAGGAAAATAAAGACCAAGTTTAACTGTAAATAAGTTGGCAAAAGTACAGTCTATTTCTATCGAAGTGTCATCAATCCTTAGAATACTTATTTAAAAGAGAATTGTTGTTTGATGGTAGTGTGGCTACAATAACATTGAAAGCTACTGTGGTTAGTTATTGTGAATGATTCAGTCCATGTTTTGATTCATATGTTAGATATTATAGATATATAATAGATAATATTTGAATTAAATTGGTCCAATGTTACTACGTATGAGTCGTAGCATAGGTCATAGCTCTTTCAACGTTCAGCTTCAAAACATCTTCCTGTGTCTGTGTGTTTTGATTGCATAAGACTATGACTTTCCCTCAAACTAACTAGCCTATTTCTCGGTTTCCTTGCTTCAGCTTTTGTTTTGTCAATGTAGAGAAATATTTGATTGCTGGTTAGCTTTGGTCTTAGAGATGCAAATTAACCCCATTGTATGTTTGCATTTCCTTATGTTTATTTTATTGTATCTTATTTGCACATTTATTCTTCACTGAGCTGGCTTGAATATCAGCCAAATTAGTCATCCACGGCATCTGAAATTGACCAGGAGTAGAATGTGTAATTGTGCGTCCAGTGGATGGCGGTGTTTCACTCCTTTTACCAGGATGCATGAAATTATTATTTGACGTTTGGTGAATAAAGCCTGGGACTCTTGAAGCCTCCCTCAGACTCAACCACAAAAAAAAATGAAAAAAGGAGCTACATAGAAATCCACATTTTGCCAGATATTCAGCGAAGATCATTCACTGATGTATGAAAGAGAACGAGTAGAAAAAGAGTGACTGAGGCTGCGGGGTGCGGGGTGCTGCCGAACGTCGATCAACGGTTGCCTTGGCAGCACCTGACGTCATTGGTCCCGGTCGGTCCCTGCTTCTGTTTCTTTGATTGGAGGGAAACCCCGTGGATGCGAGCAGTATACGCTTCAGGAAGGGCCATCAGCTGTGTTGCGGATCGGGATCAAAAACAAACTATTAACTCAGGTTGGTTTCCATCAATTGCTTTGGCGAAAAACACTCACACATAACCTAGACATCGCTTGCATGTCTTATTCTCGTATGGGTAAAGCGGGTGGATCGTATGTTTTTATCACAATCCGCCGTTCGATGTCCGAGTGGAGCGGCATCAATGATGCTCCTCGGCTCATTGTTTGGCCCTTATTGAATGAGAGTGGAGAATGGGGCTTGATCCGCTGTGGGGATCCAGGTACCCTTTTCATAGGCCTCGTTTTCCACCATTTAACGCGCTACTATCGTGGCAAACACGCTCTGTCGGTTGGAAAACGAGCGTGTAAAAAATCGAGACGGAACAGTTGTATCTTTTTCAGGAAATGGAAAAGGGCGTTCACTCACTCGCTACTAGCCTCCTTCATTCATGTCGGATTGAGTCAATGGCACCGTGATTTTTTTTCTTTTTCTCCGCTTCCGTTTATTTGTCTTTCGGTAAAAATGTAAATAGGTTTACGTGATGTTTATAAGCGATGTAGTCTTTTGTGTTGAGTTATTCTGTCTAGGGTCCGTGTGTTTTATTAATGATGCGGGGAGGGAAGTATGTAACGATTCTGAAGAGCGGATAACTGATGGGTCAAATGCTAGGGTTACGAGGTTACGTAATGTTGGATCACGATCGTAGTACTACAACTGATCAAGGCATCCAAAGCTTTGGTGCTTTTCTTTAAGATTACACATCTAAATACACTTAATGATTTCACCTTTTTTTTTACTCAAATGCATAGAAATCATCAACAATTTGCTATTATAGAAACACCCCACAGAGAAGCTGCATGGAGAAAAGTCTAATGTAGCAACAGCTTACTATTCTTTTATATTGCTTCGGTAAAATGTCTATAAAACCAGTCCTTGGTTCCTATTAGTGGTGTCCTTACCTTGAGCACGACACCCAATCCCCAAATCTGCTTCTGCTCAGGTGGTTGACAATGCTGTGTGTGTTCACTAGCACGCCTGGCTGAATCCTAGTTATTACCTGTGAAGTAACTAAAACCCTCTACAGACAACCCGGTAATCATTGATCAAGGCTTAAGAGGTGTTTTAAGTATTATATATATTTTTAATTATTTTAATATATTCAGACATAAAATTCAACCCCCACCCTCTTCTGTCATCCCTTCCTCCACCCTAAGTCTCCTTCTCCCTTCTTCAGCTTTCCCACACCTCCATTAACCTTGTCCTCCCCCGCCCTGCCCTTTGCTGTGTTGTCTGTTCTACCGTCTCTCTATCACTCTCATATCCTCTTAAAGGTGCGGTGTAGGCACTTTTTTTTCTAGCATTTTTGTCATAGATATCAAATTCTCTTGACACCCCCATACAATCAACAAATGAAGTGCTCTGACGAAAAAAATCAGGTGCCTGGCCGTCGCAGGCCTGTGAGGAAATCATCATTACATTCGGCCCGAATATAGCATTATTTTGGGGGCGTCGGCTCTGGGAGAGGGCTGAAGGGGAGGGGTGGACTCTTAACCGTTGGATACTTCTAAAATCGTGCAACTCCGGCTAACTCCTCCAAATTGCCTACTCCACCTTTAAACCCTCCTCCCCCCCCCCCCCCCCCCCAGAACTGCATAAAGGCGGACGGCAGCCATGACGGACAAGGAGGAACAGGTGCAGAAGGCCAAGCTTGCGGAGCAGGCGGAGCGCTACGACGACATGGCGGCGGCCATGAAGGCGGTGACGGAGGAGGGCTCGGAGCTCAGCAACGAGGAGCGCAACCTGCTCTCCGTGGCCTACAAGAACGTGGTGGGGGCGCGGCGCTCGTCCTGGCGGGTGGTGTCCAGCATGGAGCAGAAGTCCGAGGGCAGCGACAAGGCGGCGCTCGCCAAGGAGTACCGCGAGAAGATCGAGAAGGAGCTGACGGAGATCTGCAAGGACGTCCTGGTGAGGGGGGGGGGGGGAGGGGTTGGGATAATGGGGGATGGGGAGGGCGGCGGTGTTCTTAGGTGGGGGGATGTTACTGACATCACAGACGGAGGGGTGGTGTTGGGTGGGGGGTGTATGTGACATCATAAGTTGTGGGGGTGGGACTGTGGTGGTGGTGTGGTGGTGGTGGTGGGGTCAAAGAATAGGGGCTGGGAGGGTGTGATGTTGGTGCCATCACAAGGGGAAGCTGGTGGCCTCAGGTCGGGGGATGTTACGGTGTCGGTGGGGGGATGATGGCGACATCACGAGTGGGGGAGGGGTCTGTGCTGCTGGGGTGTGGCTGAAGGTGACCCATCCCCTAGTGCCCTTAGTGCTGTTTTATTTCCATGTAAACCATGTATTTAAAGTGTTATTATTTTAACAGCAGGTAAGTTGGTACTTTTCAACATCTTACCCGTTATTGACATCATAAATAGGAGTGTCCACCCAGATGTATGATTGGAAGCTCAACCTGGCAGCCTACCAGGACTACACCAACTGGGAGGGGTGCTGGGTTGATCGATCTATTGTTTTTTTTAATGGCTTGTAATGGCTAATCAACAGCACACATGGGTACGCCAACGCCCCACCCGAGATAGATAAGGTGGGACAATAAAACGGGAAATAGTTATTTTAAGGCGGGGTGTGTTTCTCGGCAGTGTGTGCGGTCACCTGGTCTGGTCCCTCACATGACCTATGTAAATCTGCTGCCAAGTGATGTCCGTAGGCATGCAAACTAGTGCAAATGTTCAAACCTGGTCCTGATATGAACCCATAGAAACAATCATCGCCCAGCCCGTCATTTAGTTTTCCTGTGAATTCCTTTTTGTGTTTGGTTATTTTTTTAAAAGCACCCATTATATATTTTAAAATATAAAATGGTCGGTAAGACATAAACAACCTTGCTGGTGTTGTCCCTTTTCTTTTACCAGTTTCGCTGGCCTAGGTTTGATGGCTAACAATGCGGAACAAATGAATAAATAAAGCTAATGTGGTTACTTTCATACATAATAGATTTCACATTAACTTGGACTCTGTGTGTGCTACGGTGAAAAGTGAGTCACAGATTTTTTTTTTTTTCGGCCGCCTACAGTATTATGACAGGTTGTCCGGGTGATTGGCAGGACTTTGATTTCAAGCAAAGACACAGATGTTGTTTGCTCAGACTGCCCCCTCGACCGACATACCCAAATCCTGTTTTTGATTGACTGTGAGGCCGTTCTTAGGCATACAGGTTGGAGGGTGAGGCAGACAGGTTGGAGGGTGAGGCAGACAGGTTGGAGGGTGAGGCAGACAGGTTGGAGGGTGAGGCAGACAGGTTGGAGGGTGAGGCAGACAGGTTGGAGGGTGAGGCAGACGGGTTGGAGGGTGAGGTTGCACTTGGCATTAGGATGCGTTCTGCAGTAGAAAACCATGGAAGTCTCTTCCTTTTAAAAGATAAGCAACACAGGCAGACCAAAAATCACAGCCTCGGGTTATTCAAAAGAGTATCTCCTATAACGGTCAAAACACAGAAGATTGTTCTGTTTCGAAATAGGGACTTTTTTTTTTTTTACGCTTATCTGATGATCCCATTCCCACTGGGAACTTCAGCTCTGTTAACTGCATTACAGATATGTCATCCAACCATTCCTTTGGTGATTCACGACTCGTCTGTTCAACCCTAACCCGGTGAGAGTGCTGGTCGCGTGGGGGCGTTTCTAACGAAGCTCTCTGCGTTTCCAGGGCCTGCTGGACAACCACCTGATCCCCAAAGCCACGCCGGCGGACAGCAAGGTGTTCTACCTGAAGATGAAGGGGGACTACTACCGCTACCTGGCCGAGGTGGCCACCGGGGAGGAGAAGGATGGTGAGTACAGGGCCGACGGACTGCGGGGACTGCGGGGACAGCTGTGGGGGGGCCCAAGGCAGAGGGGGGGCCCATTAAAAAAAAAAAATAATAATAATTACTTAACGGCCACGTCTTCCTCCCCCACCCCCCCCCCCCCGTCAACAATCGCTCCATACCCCCCCCCCCCCCCCCCCCCCCCCGTCAACAACTTAGCGCAGGGGGGTCCATCAGTACCCATAGTATAGGGGCCCAGGATTTGGTGCAACGGCCCTGGGTGAGTACAGCACCAGAAGTTAAATTTAGTCCCTGAAAGGCGAAGTAAACCACCCGTTTTGGTTCAGAGGTCCACTGTTCAAAGGCCAAAGTATTCAAGTAGGTTCAAAGTATTTCATTGTAGACTAAAAAAAAGCAATCCTCCACAATATTGTAATCCTCTTTCCCCGTTGAAGAGTCACAAACGGTGTGAAATCCTAACCATGGATAAAAATGCTGTCTACATTTAATTCTAGATTATAAGAGGTGCAAGAAATGCCGCAAATCTGTAATCGGATACAAGGTCCAAATCTCAACCAATGTCTGCTCACCCATGCTTGACGGACCGGTGTGTCTTTCGCTTTGATTGCATTTGACAATTATTCATCATGTTCTTTCACGACTACCCTTTCTCCCCATCAGAATACAATATCCGTTTAGTTCTGCTAAAACATTGATTAACTTATCCTTGTCAATCATCGTAAATTCAGATGCTAAGTGTCCCTGTATAGCTCTGTTGGTAGATCATGGTGTTAAGCTTGCCAGGCTTAGGAGAACAGGGTTCGATACCCACTCCAGGGGCCTTGCTAAGAGGGTATGACCCACGGTATTGTGAGGTGCTCTGGGTAAGAGCTTCCACCCAACGGCATAAATCCTATTTATTCCGGATCACATCATAGTGGGTCCTCGACTGGATTTACTGATGCATCTGAATCCTGTTCGTGCAGTGTGCCTTGGCACGGTTATAAAATAGATCGATCAACCAATTTAGTATTTTGACAAAGCTTCGGCAGATCGTTAAGGTAATGTTATTAGTTGCATAAAGTCCCATTCGGTTTATTAAGATGACAAATGATGGGACTCAGTGTTGCGATCTAGGGGTGTAAAGTATTAACAAACCAGTTGGCTGCTACGGCTGAGCTCTCCTTCCTCTAATCTACAGTAGAATATCTTCGTTTCATAGTTCCCCTCCCCCCCAAAAAAACAAGACCCCCTTCCCACCCCCCGATGGTTTCCATGGTAACAAGTAATCCGGGCATCCTGACCCTACCACTGTCTTTCCAGAGGCTGGACAAGCCAACGCCTTCCAACCACTGTTCACGCCTGAGTCTTTAGTGTGCGCACACACACACACACACACACACACACACACACACACACACACACACACACACACACACACACACACACACACACACACACACACACACACACACACACACACACACACACACACACACACACACACACACACACACACACACACACACACACACACACACACGAGCCCTTGACCCATTATTGTCTGCAGCTCCCCACAATGGGGAGAGGACGCTGCTGGGTTGTCATGGTAACAGCAGCATGAGGTCCCCGTCAGTTGTTCGACGCTCAAAGGCCGTTATATTTTAGCCGGGATTTAGTTTATGCTAGAATTATATTGCCAACCAGGAGGTTATTATGTGTTTACTTTTCCTTACTAACCCTTTAGAGTCAGATATACCCTTAGCTCTGATATTCCGTCCTACTCATTCTTAGTGCCAGCATAACAAACAATTCATAGATCATATTCTTTGTATTATTCCTTGTGTATGGTGTATATATTTTGTTTTATGGATGTTTTATAGATTGTGTTTTTATAGCTACTCCTCATAGTGCCAAGTAGTTCTTTTATCCTCAAATCCATTGAGGTTGATATGCCTTGAGCAACGAGTCCTACTCGCCCTAATACTTACCATAGCTGTTTTAGTCCCAAAATATCTCCTTCCACAATGCAAGTCAAACCTACAATCATAGGCTTCTACAGTAATGCCAGCAAGCCAAATTTAGATTGTTGTTTTGGACCGTTTTTATAATCCTCAAATTTCGGAGTTTATCTCATTGAATTCTCATTGGCTGGTTCTAGGCTTGTCAAATAGTCAAATGGATCCAGAGGTGGCTAGCCATTAGCCACACATACTCTATTCATGACTTCAAGACTCTATGTATGAATATCAGTCATCCATGGCAATCCAATGTTTGCGTCTCAAAAAAAACGACATGAGAAATAATGGCCAGCTGTTTGTGTGCACTCCTCGTCACAACCAAGAGAAAAGGATAATATCCATCCAATCAAGATCAATCTCAAGTAGTTTAACATCCAACCTTTGGGATCCAAACCTCTTTGATTACATATCACATAATGGAGCATCTGAACCTCAGAATTTGGTTGGTTGAAGTCTAAATCTAAGCCGACTCGACTAAGCTGTACCAAGTCGGTCTCACGGCACCAGAGGGGAACTGGAGAGAGAGAGAGAGAGAGAGACAGACAAGCCCTGTCAGGCGTGAGTCATGAGGCGCTTGTGATTAAGGAGCGGATATGGTTCATTAGCCACCGCTTACCATCAGGAACGTGTGAGAGCGTGCCCTCAAGCAGACGTGGAGTCATCCCACAAACACACCTCTCCAGTGCAGTACTTTCGCCGTTGGTTTGAGCTGGATCCACTGCCTTCCGTTACAGTACGGCCCTTCTGCATGGACCCAATACGAGGACTGCCCTTGCTAAAAACGTGCATGCTGGGTTTGTGTCCCCGCAGTCATCATCAAGAGCTCCCAGGAGGCCTACCAGGAGGCGTCTGACATCAGCGCCAGCGACATGCAGCCCACTCACCCCATTCGCCTGGGCCTGGCCCTCAACTTCTCCGTCTTCTACTACGAGATCCTCAACTCACCCGAGAAGGCCTGCAAGCTGGCCAAGACGGTGAGCTCTCCGGCCTTGTTGTTGTTGGCGTTATTAATTAGGGGTCCAAGCCAACAGGTTGGATCCCTGTTTTTGTAGCGATTATTATTATTTTTATTATACTTCCTTCCCTAAAACTGGGCCCACAGCCCAAACCGTAAATGGTGCGGACACGCCAATTGCATGACTAGATCCAGGTCCGTGAGGTCTACGCAGACGACAAAATCCAGACACGCCGGTCACTAGGTGGCGCTATACCAAGGAGAATTTCGCCAGAAGGGGGCGCCATAAACGAGGAAATCTCCTAAAAACGCGTTTGGGGATATAACTCCCACACCGAACCTCCCACAGTCAAAACCTTTATATCCACAGGTTCACGGTAGCGTTTTGAACACATGCTTCGCGTGCATCGCTTGGACCCCTGGATAACTGCTTGCAGTTCTAGTTTAGTTGTGTTTTTGTTGATCCTTGTTTTTAAAGGATGGCTCAATAGTTCAGCCCTTATTTCCCATCCTTTTGGGTCAATTGAGCGGATTTAAACCGGTCCAGTGTTCAGCAAAAGCGCGTCAGCGATTGCAGCCCCTTTGCGACGGCGATGATACCCTGAGGGGCCATAGCGCTCGGTCAATGTAATCCTCTGAAAGAGCTTGTTTTTGTCCCCGTCAGGCTCAGATTGTTGTGACAACATTATGGATAGGAGCCCTACAGCGAAATGCCACTTTTTCGGTTATTGTGTTATTATATTGTGTTACCAAGTACCGCTTGGGCCGAATTTTGCTCGGAAGTGTCAAAGCACGTTTGCAGGCACATTGCAGCCCCCCCCCGCCCCCCCCCCCATTTAAGAAAAAAAAGTAATTGAAAATCATTTTTGCAGTAGTTATACACACCTTTTAAAATACATTTTAAACCGTGTGGATGTGTATTATTGCATTGTTGTATTATTTCATTGATGTGTATTATTGCATTGTTTTGGAGCAGGGTGTATAATTAAATAGTCAAAAGCCGGTTGGGTAGCAAACGTTTAGGGGCTGTGGGGGCGTGTTGGCGGAGTTCCCTGTGGGCTCAGCACGTTTTACAACAATGTCTCCCTCTGGGAACGTGCCGACGGCCGAACTGGAATTTAAATCTATATTTTGTAAAGATAACAATGTATGAATCTGTGAGCGTTTGCATGCGTACATCATCGCGACCCGGCAGTTGTGAAACATCTCATGAATGGACACCATCATATGGTTATGCTTGGATTTTTCTCTATATATATTTATATATATATTTAATTATTAGCATCGCTCATACCTGTTCCGGAATACCTGGAGTGTCAACAATGGATGCTCAGAATGTATTTGCGACCAGAGGACGTCTAGCTCCCAACTGTCAGTTGGCCTCTTCTGATCCTGTCTCTCCGACCCTCTCCACCAGGCCTTTGACGACGCCATCGCCATGCTGGACTCCCTGAACAGCGACTCGTACAAAGACAGCACCCTCATCATGCAGCTGCTCCGCGACAATCTGACAGTGAGTGTCCCTCCTTCCTCTCTAAACGTGTGTGTGTGTGTGTGTGTGTGTGTGTGTGTGTGTGTGTGTGTGTGTGTGTGTGTGTGTGTGTGTGTGTGTGTGTGTGTGTGTGTGTGTGTGTGTGTGTGTGTGTGTGTGTGTGTGTGCATTTGTGACTAACCATGCCTTCTCCATGTGTCTTCCAGCTGTGGACGTCAGACACCCAGGGAGAGGGAGACGAGGCAGAGCCAGAGCCAGAGGAGCCAGCCGAGCCCGCAGAGCCCGCAGAGCCAGCAGAGACCAACTAGTCTCCAAATCTGTCTTTAAAACGGAAAAAAAAAAAAGAACCCACATTTTTTACCTCTCACCAGCCTAATTTGTGTGTGTGTCGGTTTGTATGTAATGTGTGTGTTTGTGTGCGATCATACATGCACAGCTAAGTATGTATGCTGGCACTTCACTCACTGTGTGTGTGTGTGTGTGTGTGTGTGTGTGTGTGTGTGTGTGTGGGGGGTGCATGGAGTGTGTGTATGTATGCTCTTCTAAGGGCCACAGTGGATATGACTTTCTGATCTGTCTGATATTCTTTTATTTTTCTTTGGCGCATTACTCATCATATGTAAAAGAAGAAAACAGTTTTACCTGCCTACCCTGTTTGTTGAAGAAGAAGAAGACTCAAAACTTCTCTCCTTGTGCAAACTAGCCTATTGTTGCTGCAGAAGGAAAAAACCTAAACAGTGTTTTCTTTTTTTTATCTGACACAAAGGCTCATGGGATTGTTTTAGTGTGTTGGCCGTTTGCCAAAACGTTAGAATCAGTTGACGATTACAGAACTGCATCCATTCAAGGGATGCATCGTTTCACATTCTCCTTAGTTTTTCTATGATTTGTGACCTGTGCAGAATATTCATTTTCATACTACAATGAGGTACAGGCAAAATTTATAGCGCATTATCCTGACATTAAACTGTAACTTTGATTTGTCTCAGCTGTGTGAAGAACACCTTTTGCCATATGCATTTAAGTGGTTACCTTCTTTCTTTTTTATGTGTTCAGGTGTTTATAATTTTTTATATTGTATTCCTGCCGTCTCTTTTTAAGATACTTGTGATGTGTGTGTGTGGTTCTCAATAGTAATTTGGGTGCAGGCAAAGGGCCGCTTCGGGATTGGTAATTTATGTTTCTGAATATTAACCCCCACAGGTGATACATGGGGATTTTCACCTTTCTAGTACACGAAAAGAAAGCAAATAAGTTAAATTAAATGATAAAACTCAATTGATTAGAAAGTGGCATTTTGGAGAACGATGCACTACGCTTTGGATGAAAGTGGTAAAAAATATTTCAGCAACCATACATATAACTTTGTTCAAATTATAACGCATCTACAATTGTTCAAACTGACGACTTGTGTATCTGTTATTTAGGTTACATGCGTTCATGTTAGTGTGATTAAACATACTCAAAAATAGTTTTCCTGTTGTCTTTTTAGTACAAGGGGACTATGGATTTACAGCAAGGCTGGTACTGCCTTCAATAATATTGTAGTTCATCCCTTACCATGCAATTCACTAAACAATATTGAATGCACAAAATGGACCCAAAACATTAAGTAGTTAAATCGATGACCGGTTATCAGTCATTGACTAAGTGTCTAATGCCATTATATATATTCCATAATAACCAAATATGACACATTATCACACATATGATGCATGCATATCGGGTACACGTCAAACTTGTGATTGATTTCTGTTCTCTTGTAATACTTGCATCATTTTTAAAAATGTCAAACAAGTTCATGAAATTAGAACTAAGTAAAGTATAACAAAACATGAAACCGTATTTTAGGGGAGTAGGAAGCGTCAGGTTTATTTGGCCACTGTTAACACCTACAGCATGTGTCATGCCTGATACAAAGCCAGAAAATCCACACATGGTCATGTTGGCAACATTTTCAGCCAGTTTTTGCCTAGGACAGTATCTTCCATATGCTGTAGTTTATCTTGTTTCCCTGCGTCTTGGTAGGTTAATTTGCATCTGGATGGGAAGCACTGAATCTGCAGGGTTACGCTTGAATCCTTTGAAATTTCATAAAATGTACCTCCTTAAAACACTGCCACCGATAGTTGGTGACGTGAACTACAGTTTTGCGGCAGCAGCATGTTTTAGTATCTTTTTTTATTTGCATTTGATTATATTTACTGCAATCACAGCAGTGTTATCGTCATCAGCACACGTTTTTCTTTTATGTTTAAATGTCAATACCAATGTGACCATTTTATTTAAATAGATCATTCAGGGATAGCCAACGCCCCTTTTCTCTTATTACCATAGCTGGTAGACGAGTGGTCCGATTTGATGACGTGTCTCAGAGTATATAAACAGCCACTTCCCATCGCTCATCCCCCTCAACCCCGGCTGTTAGTGCTGTGTGAGTGCGTGTGTGCTCTTGAGCCCGCTCGGCACACATTCTATAAAAAAATAAAAATACAAAAAAAACTTAAAACACCAAAAACGCTTAAAAAATCTTAATTTCTTTTCTTTTTGTAACTACTTCAGTGAAGCTGGACTTCGTCCCTCCTCGAAGACTGGAAGACACAAGACTACGGCATTTCAATCGACGTTTGATGCTAGTGAAACAGGCCAAGTAGATATTTTATCATTACCCGTGGTTCAATTCGACTTAGAAAGTTTTAAATTCCCGACCAACCGTAACAAGGTCCGTTTTAAAACTCACATTTACTAAACCGCATATTTTATTAGAACGCCGCAGTTGTCAAGTCGACGGTAGCCAGGCGTCCCGTTCCTTCCATTAACGTTTCTAAAATCGTCGTAGTTACTCAAACGTCCGTATTTTCGGGTGGCGTTCGTGTCTCCTAACGTTACCACCGGCGCCAACATGAACCCCAGTGCTCCCAGTTACCCCATGGCCTCTCTCTACGTCGGGGATCTGCATCAAGATGTGACGGAGGCCATGCTGTACGAGAAATTCAGCCCGGCCGGGGCTATCCTTTCCATCCGCGTCTGTAGGGACATGATCACACGGCGGTCTCTCGGATACGCCTATGTCAACTTCCAGCAGCCGGCCGACGGTAGGTAATATATGTGTTGAATGGGTGTGTTGTGAAGTTAAAACGCATGTCGCGTTTTTTTAAATGGCAGCTTGCGGTGCCCCGTCTCTTCTCCACGTGACTGGGGCCGACATATTGTCGTGTTTTTTTTCCGCACAAGTTGCGAAAAGACCGTTTGCCCTGCCCACTCATGCAATGTACTCCATTAACTGGTTAATTCCCATTCCTAACGCATCCACATACCAGCCGCTGCACAATTGTTATTAGTCTGAGGCTACTCATCGGCACTCAAATTACATTTGGAGACGGATAATTTTGAATGTTGAACGTGAGCTCATTATTTGGCAGCGCCCTGTTTTTTTCCTCTGAGAAGTTGCACAGGGTGGCTCTACCCGTCGACTCCGCCAAAAAAGGCCTGCATTTCAGCGATAACGTCTTGGGACTCAAATTTTCCGCCTTATTTTTGTTCGTTTGGGTGTTAAGTTTGGACAACCATCCATAATGACTTGTGTATGCCTTTCAGAGCTGCTGTCAAGTGACATTGTTTTCCCCACTCAAGCATTTGTAGGCTATATGTGTGTGTATGTAAGGCTTTACACATATCAATATCATAGTGAGAGGTCATTATAGTTTTGCATCTATCTAATTAGAAGTAGGGCCAAGTTCTTGGTTCAAACGCAATCCATGGAAACCTTCAACAACCTGCCGAAACCATGACATCACATTAATAACATGCACAAGACAATGGTTCTAATACATCAATGAATTGACAAATTAATAAATGCCAATTGATTTATTTGGATTAACAACTGCTAAGTCATTGTCATCACTCGAAGACCTGGTGTTTCCTCTTCCCATGTAGACCACTTGACCGCTGGCGCATTTAAAGAAACGTCCAGTCAGCCGTGGGCCTGCTCTGTTGTTCAAACACTCCCCTACTGTTTCCCCCTCAGCCGAGCGTGCGCTGGACACCATGAACTTCGACGTGATCAAAGGGAGGCCGGTGCGCATCATGTGGTCACAGCGGGACCCCTCGCTGAGGAAGAGCGGCGTCGGCAACATCTTCATCAAGAACCTGGACAAGTCCATCGACAACAAGGCCCTGTACGACACCTTCTCCGCATTCGGAAACATCCTCTCCTGCAAGGTAGGCGGCCAGGGCGAGGCCCATCACCCCCTCCCCGCCCCATTGGCCTACTATAGTAGTAGGCCAGGCGGGGGCTGGACGTATGCCATGTTGGTTTTGTTATGAGGTTGCATTTTGAATGTCACGATATTCATAACGTAAAAAACCGAGGCACAGTGACATGAATGATGTAACCATGAACAAGTGTTATGAAAAGAGTGTTAACAGTAAACCTCTTGTAACCGAGGTGTGTGTGTGTGTGTGTGTGTGTGTGTGTGTGTGTGTGTGTGTGTGTGTGTGTGTGTGTGTGTGTGTGTGTGTGTGTGTGTGTGTGTGTGTGTGTGTGTGTGTGTGTGTGTGTGTGTGTGTGTGTGTGTGTGTGTGTGTGGGCTGATGCCTTGTTCTGTGAAGTGTTAAGACTCAATTGTACCTCTGTATGGACTAGCAACCAGAGGTACATGTTGGGTCTCTATTACACGTGTGTGCGTGTGTGTCCCACAGAGGCTGCAGTAGCTTGTTTTCACTTCAAAATGAACACTACGTGTCAGAGCTGTGATTGGCCCACATCGTAGTCTCTTTGGGGTTATATAAAGGTGAAAACAACGCACCATATTTTTGATCACCTCCTACTCAAAGCCAAGGAGGCCTCCAAGATGTTGATAATTTGAGGATGACTCAGCATTCAGTTGCGAGACGCATCTTCACATTATAAACAAAGATGCCAGCGGATTTGGGGCCAATTCGTTTTGTCGGTCTATTCGCAAAGCCTCCGACACTGAACTGTAAACGAAGGCATCGGCATAGACGCCCACACAGCACTGTAATTCACCCTTTGGGAGTAACGCCATCTCAAAGCGGTTCACAATGTCTGCAAGTTTCAATTGCATTTGGTTGTGCATGAGCGTGCGGCTTATGTCTTGCATGGGTCTCTTCTCTTCAAGGTGGTTTGTGACGAGAATGGCTCAAAGGGCTACGGGTTTGTGCACTTTGAGACTCAGGAGGCGGCCGAACGAGCCATTGAGAAAATGAATGGCATGTTGCTCAATGACCGCAAAGTGTAAGTGTTTAACTGCTAGTGTGTGAACTCATTTTAATCGTTGCCATCTAGTCTAAAATGAACATTGAACGATTCAGATACCAGTGAGCCAACATAATATGCACTTGGTTCTTATCAACCTCTTTCACCTTGAAAGGATGTAATGACATATAAATGAGTGCATTTAAACCTAGGTTATGCTGATTCCAACCTACAGACGTATAATTTTTGGTTCTGTAGCATATATGGATTTATGGAAGACCTTGAGGTTTCTAAAGTCTTCTAATTGACGAACTGCATTCAAATCCCTTCATTGAATACTTTAAAATGCTTCCAACAATTATGTGCTGAAGTCCTGTTTTGTCATTGCAGGTTTGTCGGCCGCTTCAAATCGCGCAAAGAGCGCGAGCAGGAGCTGGGCGCGCGGGCCAGGGAGTTCACCAACGTCTATATCAAGAACTTTGGCGAAGACATGGACGATGAGAAGCTCCGGGAGTTCTTCGGCAGATACGGTCAGTTTGCTGCAACAGAAGCACACTGTTGGGGCCCCCGACAATGGGGTCTTTCACGACCGGGCTGCCTGAGAATGTTTACGGGTAAACACGGCCTATATAGAGGCTCCCGGATGAAGTGGACACGGACACGCCTCTAAATGAGCTGGGTAGAAAATTGGATCGTTAAAAAACAACAACAAAAAACTCCCCTCAAACGTGCCGGGCTGCGTTTGACATTTCTTATACCCTTCTCAGGTGTTGTGACCAAAACAAGTGCTTCAAAATGTTTTCCCTGTTGTCTAGGCACTGCCATGAGCATCCGTGTCATGACGGACAACAGCGGAAAGTCGCGGGGCTTCGGTTTTGTCAGCTTTGAGCACCATGAGGACGCCCAGAAGGTGAGCGCAATGAGTCAGGAACCCTCCCCCAGGGGTACAAAGGCCCCATAAGGCCCATCACAACCCCCATCTAATGGGTGTGGCTGGGATAGCCAGCTATACCGCCTCTGTGTATGATTGCCTCTTAGTCCTGACTATCCATGGCTGTTCACAAGAGGGCTAAACAAGGTTCCCAGTTTGTACTTTTTTTTTTTTTTCATGTTGATCTTGTTGTTTAGAAATGTAATCACACAGGCTTTAGGACATTGGTTTCAATGTAGTTAACAGAATGTTGATCCCTCCCGGTTTAATTATTCAAAGTCTGCAGCTTTGTCAAATTCGGTGCCACTTTCTCCATGGGTCGCACCGGCCCAAACGGCTGCAACAGTGACTGTGGTTCATGGGCCCCAGAGTCCCCCACTGTGGGCACTGGGGACAAAATTGTACTACATACAATTCAGTGAATAGCTGATGGCTTTGGCCGTTTGGCTTGTAATGTATCCACCTTTTTTCATGTCTTGAATATATCTTTGAATCAGTTAATTTACTCTCCACCATTGTTTGATTTGTGGACATTTTTGGAGAAAGAATCTCCAAGTTGTGACTCGGCACTAAACAATTTGGTTGTTTTGATCCCTGGTTAGGCAGTGGATGAGATGAACGGAAAGGAGCTGAACGGCAAGCTGATCTACGTTGGCCGCGCTCAGAAGAAGGTTGAGAGGCAGACGGAACTGAAACGCAAATTTGAGCAAATGAAACAGGACCGCATGACTCGCTACCAGGTGGGTTTCACGATTGTTGGCAGGTTAAAGATGCAAATAACAATATAACCAAGTGTTGGTATCTATATGAAAGTCCTTGTTTTGTGTGAGCGGATCCTTGATGCCAACCCCATCAATAATTGTCCCATCACTTTTTACCTTATTGGAAACTTGTATTTATCAATATGTGCCTAAATATAATTCTACCAATTTTTAAGAATTGGATAGGATCGTTTTTTAAGTTATTTATAAGTGCAGCATTCCTCAAAACTGGTTTTGCAACAATCAGGTATGGTTTTCCTGTTACTAGGAAAAGAAACTGAAACTAAAGGATATCAAGTTGTACGTGTAGTATCGTTCTAGTATGTATTAACACTGAAGATGACCTGGAGTACAGTATTGTCAAATCAAGTTGAGGTCTGTTTTACCTTTTTTATTTCTTGGCTATATTTCTATATTTCTGATGTAGACTATCAAGAGTCATGTGTAGGGATTATTTAAGTGGTTGTTTGACAGATTTTCATGTGTTGAACCTTCTGTTCATACACAAGCTAGAGGACCAGTTCACTAGGCCGGTTATCCCAAAACTTCAGTTATTTAAAACTCAAAGCAGTTAAAACATTGTGGTGACTGGGGCATTTGAGGGCGGTTTAAATACTTGACTGTTTAACGATATCTTGATCCTTGATCAGTCGTTTATGTTTGTGTATGTGGTCATCAGTTTATGATCCTCTTGGCTGAAAAAAAAACTGGTATAATTGCGTAAAGCCGCAGCTTTGTCAAATTCGGTGCCACTCTCTGTGGGTCGCACCGGCCAAAAAGGCTGCAACAGTGACTGTAGTTCATGGGCCCCAGGCTCCCTCATTGTGGGCACTGGGGACAAAATGTACTACATACAATGAAGTGAACCGACTTGGTTAAGGCTCGCTGACACTAAAATGTGTAACGGCCTGACGAGAGTAGTGATGTTGATGGGGTTCCAAATAAAACGGGTAATTGACAAGAGGTGAAGCATAGTGCGGCAAGTGCCCTATATATTTCATATCCTCTAGGATCAGATTAGGGCAAGGCGACTTTATTTATGTAGCACTATTTATGCGTGAGGCGGACTCAAAGTGCTTCACATAGAAACGTCGTCATTATGTTGTGCGTGAGAGTCTGAAATTTAATTATTTCACTGCAGAATGGACCCTTACTGGTCGAGTGTGCTTCTAACGTACGCAAGAGATTTGCCTTTGAGATTTGCATAGTGTCACATTCACGGCGCCGTTCCCCAGCACTCGTCTTTAGTCTCACCGCGTCCCCCCCGTCCCCCGTCCCCACCCACAGGGCGTCAACCTGTACGTGAAGAACCTGGATGACGGGCTGGACGACGAGCGCCTCCGCAAGGAGTTCTCCCCGTTCGGCACCATCACCAGCGCCAAGGTGATGACGGAGGGCGGCCGCAGCAAGGGCTTCGGCTTCGTGTGCTTCTCCTCGCCGGAGGAGGCCACCAAGGCGGTGACGGAGATGAACGGCCGCATCGTGGCCACCAAGCCCCTCTACGTGGCGCTGGCCCAGCGCAAGGAGGAGCGGCAGGCGCACCTCACCAACCAGTACATGCAGCGCATGGCCAGCGTGCGCGCCGTGCCCAACCCCGTCATCAACCCCTACCAGGCCGCGCCGCCCTCGGGCTACTTCATGGCCACCATCCCGCAGGCGCCCAACCGGCCCGCCTACTACCCCGCCGCCGGGCAGATGGCCCAGATCCGGCCCAGCCCCCGGTGGGCCACCCAGGGGGTGCGACCGCAGCGTGAGTAGCCCCCCCCCCCGCCCGCGGACGCCGGCCCCTCTCCTGATGAGATGTTGGCTGATGGTTTGACGGGAAGGCTCTATTGTTTGCGATGGGTGTTCCTCATTGCTGTGTGTGTGTCTGTGCAGACTTCCAGAACATACCAGGCGTCATGCGTCCGTCGGCCCCACGGCCCCAGGGCTTCAGCACCATGCGGCCCACCTCCCAGATGCCCCGCATGATGTCCACCCAGCGCGTCGGTCAGTGGTCCTCTTCTGTTACCTTGATGGCCCGTGATGCTAGGGATTCAGGAGGAATGCGTTTGATCAAGAATGGATCCTGATTAGAGAATAGTTCTTAAAAAAAAAAAGAAAGAAAGAATATCTGCATTGAGTTTCTAATATATTCTGTCTAGGTCGTGTCCGTAACCTTGGGTTCACAAGAAGGCTTCATAGGGTTCAAAGTTTTGTAAATTTTTGTACAGGTTGTTCTTTTCGTTAAGAAATGTAATCACACAGGCTTTAGGACATTGGTTTCAATGTAGTTAACAGAATGTTGATCCCTCCCGGTTTAATTATTCAAAGTCTGCAGCTTTGTCAAATTCGGTGCCACTTTGTCCGTGGGTCGCACCGGCCCAAACGGCTGCAACAGTGACTGTGGTTCATGGGCCCCAGAGTCCCCCACTGTGGGCACTGGGGACAAAATTGTACTACATACAACCAATTATAGCAGATTGCTTTCTTGTTTTGGTGAGCCCTTGCTTATTATCTAAAGGCGACATTGTTTGTACTACAAGGAATGAAGTTGTAGGTCAATGCTAATTCACTGGCGTCTTCGTCCAAAGGATGCGTGTTCTTATTTCTGCTGCTGTAGTAGAAAAGGGAGTCTCCATTTATTTTTTTTCTTAACTCCTAAACCGTCTGTCCCCTGCAGCTCAGACCATGGGACCCCGGCCGACCAACGCCGCCGCCGTCGCTGCCTCCCAGCTGCGCGGAGTCCCCCAGTACAAGTACACCCCAGGGGTCCGCAACTCCCATCAGCACATGCCCCAGCAGACCCAGGCCCCCATGCAGCAGGTACCCAGCCCCCTGCATCGCCCGGGCCTAAAGCGTAGGCCATGAGGCCCTGGCTTTAAGGATGTTTAGTGGTATGGTAGTTCTGACTGCCAGGCGAGAGGTTCTGGGTTCCAAACCCTCTGTCCATAGTCTACGTGTAGGCATTGCTGAGCAACGTGCCTTAACCCCTACTGGCTTATTAATGAATCTTAAAGAATTCACCAAGTCGCTATGGGTGTGTAAGTGTATGCTAATGGTTGAATAGTATGCAACCATTAGCTTGACTGTTATAATCAAGTTTTCCTAATTGGGGGAGTTGAAATGCTCAAGTGACCATGGGTTGGATGTTGAGTTGTATAGGCTTTAGTAATGTCTTCAACAATTCATAAAATACATTTTTTGTTACTCGGGTGTTTTTTTTTTTTTTTTTTTTTTTGCTGTCTAGTTTTGTAAATTTTTTGTGCATGTTGTTTGTCGTTTAGAAATGTAATCACACAGGCTTTAGGACATTGGTTTCAATGTAGTTAACAGAATGTTGATCCCTCCCGGTTGAATTATTCAAAGTCTGCAGCTTTGTCAAATTCGGTGCCACTTTGTCCGTGGGTCGCACCGGCCCAAACGGCTGCAACAGTGACTGTGGTTCATGGGCCCCAGAGTCCCCCACTGTGGGCACTGGGGACAAAATTGTACTACATACAACTAAGTTAATAGCTGATGGCTTTCCTGTTTTGGTGAACCCCTATTATCTAAAGGTAACAATGTTTGTACTACAAAAGAACAAAAGTTGTGGGATCAATGCTAATTCAATGTCTAACTGGTTGTTTTGTGCGTCTCGCTGGGCAGTCTGCTGTTCACGTGCAGGGCCAGGAGCCATTGACGTCCTCCATGTTGGCTGCGGCCCCTCCCCAGGAACAGAAGCAGATGCTGGGTAAGTACCACCTGAATGCTGCTGTACAGTTGGGTACCCCCCCCCGCCCCCCCTTTAAAATACAATGGCAACCTCAGTCCCTCACCAATACTTAATCTCTCTCGCTCTCTCCCTCTTTTTCTCTGCCCATCTCTGCACCAGGTGAGCGTCTCTTCCCCCTCATCCAGACGATGCACCCCAGCCTGGCGGGGAAGATCACCGGCATGCTGCTGGAGATCGACAACTCGGAGCTGCTCCACATGCTGGAGTCGCCCGAATCCCTCCGCTCAAAGGTGGGTCCCTCATCCGTTAGAGCACCTCGCTCTCCATGGCCAAACCCTAGCATCCATTGTAGACTAGGCAACTCCATATCAACTACACACCTCCCATTTCAACCACTCACCTCCATTTTAGAACAGGCAACTCCATCTCGATGACTTGGCTGACTATTTGAGACCATGGACCTCCATGGCAACCACACTCACTTCCATGGAAACCACTTACCACCGTAATTTTGACCCAGGCACCCCTATTTCAATTCAACTCGGGTCTCCATTTCAACCCCTCCCCATTTTCTCAGTTTCCAACCAGTCGGCTACAACCAGAGCTGACGGTTCTGTATCTAGGGATGAGTGGGGTGGAAATTGTCTGGAGGAAACGAAGGTGAAAAGTACATTGTATTAATAGTGAAGTGATGTCAAGCCGTGCTACTTCCCCCCCCCAGGTGGATGAGGCGGTGGCTGTGCTGCAGGCCCACCAGGCCAAGGAGGCTGCCCAGAAGCCTGTGTCCAACACTGCTGTCCCAGCCGTCTGAAATACCATCCCACCACCGAAGTACTTGGTACGACCCATGCCCTCTAAAGCCCTCCCTGGAAGAACGGTCAAAAGTGCAGCTGTGTCAAATTCGGTGCTACTTTCTCTGTGGGAAGCACCGGCCAAAATGGCTGCCACAGTGACTGTAGTTCATGGGCCCCAGAGTCCCTCACTGTGGACACTGGGGACAAAATTGTACTACACACAATACTTAGTTTTGGTTTAGAATGCAAATTGTAATCGTTTCTAGCCAAAGCTTTTTTTTCTGTTGCTGCAGTAGACCAGGGCGGCCACACCCTCAAATGTTAGCTACTATAAGTCACCATTGCAGGAGGACACAATCTATTTGCATAGGCTGCCCCTGTCTTTGATGCGGAGCCCAATTCCCTTAGGCCAGTTTCATATGCAGGAATTGAGAGTTCTCTTTAATGTAATTGCCTTTGAATCGCAACAGCTGTAAAGAACTGTATTTGAGCAGCAATGTGGATCTTCCCCCGGCCTTTCGGCAAAAGGAATCTGATAAATTGCTTCCTTCTTAGTTCAACAGCCATGTGTTGAAATGTTAGTATCCTCACTAACGACATGGATGTCATTGTGCTTTGTGTCTTCAGGATCAGGGGAGCCCTGCGATGTACAGCTTCACCGAGGAGGAGGAGAAAATAAACATTGAAAAAGCGAAAATGCAGAAAACAAAACAAAGCAAAAGAAGCTAAATGACAAAAAAGAGAAGGAAAGAAAGGAACTGTCCGGCCGGGCCTAGTGAAGTTACCACTAGTTCCTGTTCGCTTAATTGAACAAAAATACAAAAAAAGAGAAAATTTAGAAAATTTAAAAATGATAAGAGTTTTGGGGGTTTTAAGAGGAGATTCCACCGGGAATTGAGAGTTGATGAAAGCATTCCTATATTGTTCTGACGTTTTATCCCTTTTATTGTTTTCGACTGACAGAATTGCAGGGACAACCTTGCATTGCGACTTTACCCTTGACATTTGCTTGCTTGAATTAAAGTTATAAATGAAAATAATCGACCTCCTTATTGTCTCTACTGCCGCTTTTCCACCGCACATGTAGCTCGACTCGACACGACACGACTCGACACGGTAGCAGCACGGGTGCTTTTCCACCGCAAAAAGTACCTCCTGGACGTGGGCGGGGTCGGCTGCGCGAAAGGGCAGTGACGTATTTGTGTACGCGACGCAAACAACACATACGCAACCCACACATGGACAGAACCCACATAACAACAATGGAGGACATCGATCACATTACTATTATTAGCTGGCATGTTGAAGAAGTTGGAGAAGTGGAACATGTTGGCTGCGGCGCTGCTATGGATGTTACCAGCATGGTTGCCATGTCGCTCTCGTGACTTCGTCACTCTCTGGCCAATCAGTCGCCGGCCGTCTGCCGACGTCACCTTTTAGCATCGGCTCAGCTCGCTTGGAACCTAGAGCGAGTAGGTACTAGAAAAAGCAGCCACTTCAGGTACCAGATACCATGCAGTATCTACCATGCAGTGGAAAAGCGGCATAAATGGATTGATTGAGCTACAAATATTGGTCAGTTTTGCTGCAGTTTAGTTTCTAGTTCTTCTTTCAGTTTTGGGTTTTAATGTTCTTGAATCAAAGATGTAGGTAAATTTAGTAATTGTGTTCAAGTCGGCCGTTTTCTTAAAAACCTGCGCAAAATTTTTAGTTTGTCCTTTTTCAGCTGTTTAACCCAATTCAACACTTTTCAAGATTAAAGTTACATTTCACAAGTCAATCATTCAGATTGGATGTATATACTCTAGGGGTGTTTCTAGGATTTGAGTACATTTGGATATAGTTTGGACTTATGTCCAGTGATCCTCCTTTTTATTGTCTTTAAGCTCTTTTGATGACATTTTAGGAACTCTAGAACCATATTTACATTCAGAGTCATCTCTTGATAATATAAAAATGTAAATGTGTACCTCAAACGTATATACTTAATTCTTATGTTGAAAATATTGGCAAGTAATTCGTTTTAATATTGAGTGGAAGAATACTTCACAACTGCATTGCAATATGCACGTGACGTGTTCCGTAATGATTTGGGGCTGATGGCTCGGACGCAGACCAGTCTGAAAACGATAGCTAAAGCTACAGCCACTAGAGGCCGCTGATGAGCAAACCTGCATAGTGCATGTTTATCCAGCACTGGTTAGTTCTTCAATCCAATTCTCAGGCAGCCAACGGTACTTCCAATTAATAAGTATATATTTTTTTGTGTACCATATAACTACATTGTCAACCTTAAGTCCACAGAAACTCTGCTCTGGCTCAAACTCTATTAGTCCCATTTTAATTAATCAATTAATCAAAGTTTCTAAAAAAGACCCAGTAAGCGACTCATGAATAGAAACGATGAATCCATACATTTTTTTCAGTCGTTTTTATTGTGCTTCTGTTGACATATAGCACACATCTTAGGCCGCTACCACCCCTCCAACACATCCAAACAGTTCTGATGTAGAAGGAACCACAGGGAAGTGAAGTGTGTTAGAGTCACCGCCACGGACCTCGTTCCAGGCGGTGCTCTGGTGGCACAACAAGGACATCTGACACAACTATCGGTTGGTAGAGGTTTTACTGGGCGATGGCCTTGGCCTGGTCCAACAGCTTGCGGAGCACGCTCTCCAGCTCGCTCTGGAATTCATCCACGTAGGGCTTGAGCTTCTGCTGCATGTCCTCGGCCAGGGGGGTGACCTTCTCCTGGACGCTGGTGGCCAGAGGGGCGAGGTGCTCCTGGATCTGGGTCATGATGGGCTCCAGCTGGGTCCTCCCGTCCTCGAGGATGGTCCTGAGATGGAGAGGGCGAGGCGGAGGGAAAAGACGTCAATCCACAATTCAAAGGTTTCCCCCTGCATACTTTTATTTCTGTGGGTTAGGCTCAAAGTAGGTTAAGATCAATCGTAGACCTGCTTGACAACCTAAGTTACTCTGACATAGCCATTCCCTTACCCTTGGTAAGTGGTCGTTGGACCGGTCAGTGATAAGTTATATTACCATACAGAGCCCCTCAAAAGAAAAGTTCAGACAATATCCGAACCCTGATATCGCTATTGTATCTTTTTACCCCTTGGGGGCGCCACTGCAATCATTGACCGAGATGCTGGACACACTTCAAATCAACTGCATTCATCGATTTTTTATTGGTTGTTACCGCTGTTTTGAGTTCTCTGGGATGTTGAATGTTTAATACAGTGATGGTGTCCATGACGACAATTACGGTTTATCTTGTCTATGTAGCCTACGAGCCGTGTATACTCAC
>NC_082403.1:5758220-5960575 GCF_031168955.1 Gadus macrocephalus
TTTATACATAACTATGTAACTTGGTAGAGGACTGGTGGACTGGTGGAGGTTGATACATAACTATGTAACATGCTACTGTTAATGTGGTGGAGGTTGATACATAACTATGTAACTTGGTGGAGGTTGATTCATAACTATGTAACATGCTACTGTCAACGTGGTGGAGGTTGATTCATAACTATGTAACATGCTACTCTAAACGTGGTGGAGGTTGATACCTATGTAAACGTAACTATGTAACGTGTTCCCGTTCCCTCTTAGTGAACGTGGTCGAGGCGTTGCAGGAGTTCTGGCAGATGAAGCTGACCCGCGGCGCGGATCTCCGTAACGGCGCCCTGGTGGTCTACGAGATGGTCCCGTCCGGCAGCCCGCCCTACGTCTGCTACGTCAGCCTGCCCGGAGGCAGCTGCTTCGGCAGTTTCCAGGTGCGTGATTCGTCTTTGGGGTCCGTTGGGTCCGATCTAGTCAGACAGGGTTTTGATTGGGGTGTGGGGGTAAGGGGTGTGTGTGTGTGTGTGTGTGTGTGTGTGTGTGTGTGTGTGTTTGTGTGTGCGTGTGTGCATGTGTGTGTGTGTGTGTGTGTGTGTGTGTGTGTGTGTGTGCATGTGTGTGTGGTCGGGGGGGGGGGGGGGGGGGTACAGGATAATCCTCTCTGTTCAATGGATTTACGATCAATCACAGAGACTGTGGATTTAAGGTCCCAATGTGTGTCTGTCTGTGTACAAGAGTGTCTGTGAGTTAGCTGTAAGGCTTATTTGCTAAAACTGTAAGGCTTATTTGCAGACATTTAAACTGAGGATTTAGTTGGATTGGACTGATTGATGTAATTCTAGTAAGCCCCTAGCTACAAGAACTTCTTTGTTCTTGTAGCTCTATTCTACCATTGTAACATGTATAGTGTATGATATACAATGAACATAATCAAAGTATTTATTGTGACAATTCCAGCATATGATTTTCCTGAACCTTATTAATTAATAATAAGTAGTATCCTATAATAGCAATGCTCATTCAGACAATACTCCAAAATACATACTTACTATCACATGAAGTGGACCATTTCCATCATCTCCCTTTATAAAATCCAGCCCAAAAAGCAGAGGTTACCCTAAAGTCTAACGGAGGAACTCTTCACCTTGACAGTTCTGCCCCACCAAGGCCGAGGCCAGGCGCAGTGCGGCTAAGATCGCTCTGATGAACTCGGTGTTTAATGAACATCCGTCCCGCCGCATCACAGACGACTTCATCGAGAAGAGTGTGTGTGAAGCCCTGGCCTCCTTCAACGTAGGTTCTGCTTCAGGTTTACATTTTGTGGGGGTTATAGCTAATATGATAATCCTCAGAAATTACATTACTTTTACGTGGTCACAGGCTTGGCTCCAAAGTGATTGACAAGTAAGATGGAGAACATTTAAAGCATGCTACACACACTAATCCATCACAAAAATTCTAGCTTCCGCATGACCGAGTTTTGAAAGAAACGACTATAAAGAGTGCAGTTGTTTATTACAAGGCAGCAGTTGTGCTAGTCTCTACACAAGTCTGTTTACAATGTTTCCTCGAAGATATGTTTTTTTTTTAAAGTTAGCGAGGTCGTTCTGCCGAATGTTTGGAGACATGTAGCTCTTTCCACCAGAAAGGCACCAACACATACCAACTTCCATTTGTAAAATACAACCGCAAACTCCACAGCATCGTGAACCCATGCCGTCACACTCATGATTCACGTGTGGTTGTCCTTCACAGGGGAACAGAGAGGAGGCGGATAACCCCAGCACAGGAATAGGGGCGTTCCGCTTCATGCTCGAGTCCAATAAAGGCAAATCCATGCTGGAGTTTCAGGTGCATATAATACACTTTTGTTATTCTGTATTTCAGTCTGGGTTGGCAATATACAAGGCACAGGAGGTACAGGTTGGCTGTGAACCCTGGGTATCAATCCCAGTGCCTATCGACTTATCCTTCCATTTACAGGTTATCGTTTATAAATGATGATGTTTGCCGTGTTCGTAAAAAACTTTTATACTAATAAAAGAGCACGAGAGCCTGGTTGCAAATGTAGCTTTGCAACAAGGCATCGAATTTCAGTTGGTAGCGACATAATGGTTTCATAATGGTTCACAGATGTGTTTCGTGACCCACAAGCTGTTTTGTGTTTCAGGAGCTGATGACAGTGTTTCAACTGCTGCATTGGAACGGGAGCCTGAAGGCCATGAGGGAAAGGCAATGCTCCAGACAGGTAATCGCTGCGACCATAGGCGTCATGTGACCACACGCGTCATCGGAAGACGGGCGTCACATGTGGTCACATGATGTTTACAGATTGTTAGATGCTTCCAACAGAGAACCCAGTCATGTGTGAATCAATCCATGGTCAACGGTCACACGACCAGTAAAGGCTTAGTTATGGTTCCACGTCGACGCAACGCAAGGGCCGGACGTACGCCTCCAAAAAATGGTATTCTTTTGCCGAGGCGACGCAGCAGCAGGGGCTGTGATTGGTCCGCTCACTTAAAATGGACGCAGAATCTGCGTGGTAATTTTGTTGTGTCGACGTGGAACCATAACTAAACCCTAAGGACCCAAAGGTATCTAACAGAGACTGCCACCTCCCTTCTGTCTGAAGCAATGCATTCTGGGGCTCTTTCACAGGAGGTGCTGGCTCACTATTCCAACCGGGCGCTGGACGATGACATGCGCACCCAGATGGCCGCCGATTGGGTGAACCGGGAGCAGGGCGTGGCCGGGGCCATCGGCCGCGAGCTGGCGTCGACGGAGCGGGAGCTGGAGGAGGCGCGGCTGGCAGGCCGCGAGCTGCGCTTCCACAAGGAGAAGAAGGACATCCTGATGCTGGCGGTGGGCCAGCTGAACGCCGCCAACGCCGCCACGCTGCCGTCGCACTAAGCCCCGCCCCCACCGCCGCCAGGCCACCGGCAGAAACAACCCCGGCTTCTGCAGGATGCCGTGACTGCATACCCATATGTGAGCACTGGTCTTTTTAGTGTACCCCGGGGTGATGTGTCGTGCTCCATTTTGATTTGCGTCATGTGTGTGTTTAAAAAGGACCTGATGTTTACACTAGTTACGTACATTTACTTATTGCCTATTTTGCCTTAGTTTAAACAGAGAAAAAACACATCTGGACAGTAGGGATTTGTTTGAGGGGGAAGTTAACAGAAAGGTGGGGTAGACATTGGGTAGTTTATGAAATTATAAATTGCTGAATGAATTATGCCAGTGCACAAGATAGTAACTTTCTTGTCGGTTATATTGCTAGGGCACTGGTATAACCTGAGGAGAAACAGACTGAAGGTTGCAAACTTGCAGACTTGTGTTTACCCAACTACGATGTTGCTGTGAAAAGGGTCCATTACTTTGGTTTAACATAAACACCTGCATACAACCACAGACACATCCTAGAGCCATGGAGAGCATAATGCTTTCCATTCCCATCTTTGAATGTATTTATAGAACCCTTTAGGTAAAAATGGATCAAACGCCAAGGAATGACAAAACCAATTTCTCCCCCTTGGCGCTCATAATATATGCTTGCTGTTTTTGAGCGATGACCAGACTGTTTCTGAGTGTGCAGCAAAGGATTTTAGCTGGCTATCATCAAAAGCTCAGGTATTGAATCAAGACATCCCTGGGAACAACATCCTTTCAGGATTTGATTGCTCTAATGCCACCGTCATGTTTCTGGATCGTGGGCCACATTATAGGTAGAATGTACTGTACATTTTTAATACTTTATACTACGAGGCCTTTGGAGCAATTTTCCTTCAACTTTCTATTGTACTTCGTTGCGAAGAACATGTGTTACAATGATTGTGCTTGGTTTCAGTGCTGCAATGTTCCCACATGGACCGTGGGAGTGTTTGCTTCTGCAGAATCAATACGAGGGTTGAGATTTTAAAAGAAGATTCTCTGAGCAGCTTGCAGAGCAGTTTGGTATTTTGTGTGTCGGAGTTCGTTACCTATTGTGTTTGGTCTGGCTTTCAAACTTGTGATTCAGCTTTGGAGTCAAGGAGGGAAGAAATTGTTCGCTTAAAGCTGTCATGAAAAACCAAACCGTTATTTCATCATCTTCGAGTATGATTTGTGAGATATGCAGTTAGCCATCGCTATGGACCTATTTCTGCCTTTTTTCTTTTATATGATGTTTTGACAAATTTGTTGTATTTACATTGTGTTTCATAACAGTATTGTCTGATTTATGAAGGCATTTGAAAAAAGCCATTTGTGATCAATCAAAGCCATGTTGGTTGGTTGGCATGTGGCTTTGATAAAACGGAGGTATTTGAAGTTATGTAAGTCACAGAAGGGAACATCCATTTCTCTTGGATCTTAGCTGCAGTTTATGGTCAAAGGACATCAACTTTCCCAGCATAGGAATAATAGCAATAAAAAGACAGCGATAAAGGTTTTTTACAATTGCTATGGAATGTTGTACTTCTAAAATAACATTATTAAAAGGTACTGCCTTTCAGTTGAACCTATGGGGTTGTATCACATAATGCCAACAACTCAACAAGTCGTTCTAAGTAACATGTATTTGGGGTGTTTTTCTGGCTTACATATGGCACTAGTTACAATCAAGCGGAACTTATATCAAATGTATTATTGAAGAAAAGAGGAAAGAACATACTTTTTTATTCCAATTTTGATATTCTTTCACAATATGGTCACTATAACTATGAAGGACAGCACTATTTGATATACTTTTGAGTTTGCGGCAATATTGTAAACTTTGCTGAATTATGATTTTTTTTCTGTTTTGTTTGTTAGAAATGTAAAAAACATAATTGCTGACTACATTTAAAAGGAAATTTTTGAATGGAAAACGTATAAAATATATATTTTAATATACTTTGACAACTCTCCCCAATCCAGTTCAAGAAGAATGCCAAAACTACCTGTCAAAATCTTATCCATAGCAAAAAGATTAAATAAAGTAATTTGGTAACTGATTAATAGACATTGCAAAATGATATCAGTTGGTGGAAATCCCATTAAATAGGAATTTAAAAGATTTAAGTAACAAGGATATTGTACCTATTTGTTTTAGAGTAAGGCAGTACATATTCGATCTGCAAGGCTATGTGCTTTTTTCTGCCGACTGTGAAATTGTTATATTTGATAAAGCACAACCTCTGTTACCATGGATATTGTTTTCCACAAAAAAAGTCATTGTGATATTTTATATTGGATCATATTTTCCTGTTACCATCCATTTTTATACAAGGATATTTTCATTGTTTGTCTTTGATGCATGACTTTAGAGGTTTTATATGTTTTGTTATTATTTTTATTACAGTGTTTCATAAGACCATCTTGTGTGTGTTTTGTATGGCCAATATTTGTATTCCATGTTTTTACCGAAAGTTTGTATTGGAATAACAAAATAAAAGCATATACCAAAGCTTATCAGTTTCCTTTCATTGTTCAGTAGTTTCCTATTTTATAAGTCAGGTCATTTTCCGAGGGAATGCTATTCTTAATGCAGTTGCAATACATTGATGGCTGTGAAAAAGATTACTTCACACTCAATGGGTGACAATTTGCATCTTGCATAAATTAAACGACCCCTGTTGTACCAGGTTAGAGGTATTGGGGCCCTATCAACACACAATGGGGCCCTTTAATAAACGTTACAAACACACACAACGCACTCGTCCAACATAATCAGTTGACAATGGGATCACATATGCTCTTCACTACTCCAATACTTAAATAGACACATATTTGAGTTACAATGATTACTTGTGTACCAGCTATCATCACATCATATCATCATCATATCTAATATTTGCAGCTCCAACGTCTCACAAACGCTCTGTCTGTTGTGTACATTTTATTTATTTATTTCAACATATAATTCGATACCTATACAGACCATGATATCAAATAATAGACAAATAGTAATCTATACTGATTACAGTGAAGAAAATCCAAAGAGAAACGTCATCACTACACGGAAGTTCCGCTAAGGACAAGTCAGCACCGGAAAAGGCGGAGTCAGAGTTTTGAGGCGCTTGCCTTTCGTTAATTCAACATGGCGGCGGGACCAATTTCAGAAAGGAATCAAGGTAACTTAAGCAATTGGAACATTATTTTATTAAAACCTCTGGATGAATACACTCGTTAGTGTAGTGACTGTTTAATTCCTTGGTGAGGATTCATAACTTTAACGCCACTAGCTACTTTTTTGCCGGTTACTCATCAGGAACACATGGGTTTTCGTTTGTGTTCCGTTTTATGAATGAATGTAAAGTTATCCGTTTATAAAGTAACACACTCATATGTGCAGTCGTCCTAGGCAGAACATTACGTTATTTTATGGATGCGTATTCTGTGAGAGGATTGCCCCATAATGTTGCTACCCTAATGGTATTGTAACTCAGTTTATTGAGCGTATCCTATCTGCTCAAGCTAGCTTGCTAGTTGTTAGCATTTTTAAACAACATAATTCGTGGGAAATAATTAAGTCATTAAATACAGAAAAGCTCATATAGAAAGTCAATGCCAATGGCACATAAAACGGACAAACAAGAGACAGTTATGGTAACAATATGGTGAAAATGAGGATCATACAACACACCTCTGTATGTGAATACATTAAGCATGCAAGCGTAGGTGACGCAAATAGAAGTATGCCTGCTGAATTCCATATTTATGTACACGTATATTAATGCTACTGTTCACCTTCTTCCAGATGCCACTGTGTATGTGGGTGGCCTCGATGAGAAGGTGTCAGAGCCCCTGCTATGGGAGCTCTTCCTGCAGGCCGGACCTGTGGTCAACACACACATGCCAAAAGACAGAGTCACGGGACAACATCAAGGTGGGTAGAAACAGAAACACACAAACATAATGTATATTACAAAAATGCACACGTGTCGAGAACCCAGATCCCCTTTCCCCTCTCTCAAAGGCTACGGCTTTGTGGAGTTCCTCAGCGAGGAAGACGCCGACTACGCCATAAAGATCATGAACATGATCAAACTCTATGGCAAGCCCATCCGGGTCAACAAGGCGTCGGCGCACAACAAGAACCTAGACGTGGGCGCCAACATCTTCATCGGCAACCTGGACCCGGAGATCGACGAGAAGCTGCTCTATGACACGTTCAGTGCCTTCGGCGTCATCCTGCAGACGCCCAAGATCATGCGGGACCCGGACACGGGGAACTCCAAGGGCTACGCCTTCATCAACTTCGCCAGCTTCGACGCGTCGGACGCCGCCATCGAGGCCATGAACGGCCAGTACCTGTGCAACCGGCCCATCACAGTGTCCTACGCCTTCAAGAAGGACTCCAAGGGCGAGCGCCACGGCTCGGCCGCCGAGCGCCTGCTCGCCGCCCAGAACCCGCTCTCGCAGGCCGACCGGCCCCATCAGCTGTTCGCCGACGCCCCGCCCCCTGCCTCGGCGCCCACCCCGGTGCTCACGTCGATGGGCGCCACCATGTCCATGCAAGGTAGGCTGGGGGCACCGAGTGGGGGTGGTTGGGGGGAGGTTCTTCTCAGCAGCTCCCCAGAAGCTTCGGTGTGTCATGGTTGAGGGTTGAAGGCGCTTCAGAAGTGTGCTTAGCTGGAAGGCCGAATTAAATGTCGACGGTGCACTTCCTCTGCTTTCAGTCAAGAGGGAGGGCAGGAGAGACAAATGACAATCTGTCAGATTGTAGTTAGGAAGCAGGATCGTGTGTTAATGAAGGTCATTCCCCGTACCGCAGCGGGTTTGGGGTGTCATCAGAGACCCTAGTCAATTATGAAGTATAAATCTCAGCTCCAGCTATCCATAAGCCATATTTTTGCACATGATAATTTCGTACATTTACACAACTGATGAAAGGACTGTTTTTGACAGACAACTTCACCGTTTCGTCCTCTGCAGGCATGCCACCTCCCGGTGCCTTTCCGCCCGTTCCTCCCCCAGGTTCGATGCCTCCAGGCATGCCCCACGGCATGCAAATGCCCCCCAACGCAGGCTCCCAGGGACAGCAGGGTGGGGGCTCTGGGCCTCCGCCCGGCCCGCCCCCCTTCCCACCGGCGGGAATGCACCACGGTACGTGTTCCAGCCTGGGCTTTGACGTTACAAATCGGAACATTCACGTCCATTTTATGTATTATTTTTTTTAAGTTATCATTTTGAGGAAAATGTATCCGAGTTGGTCTTGACATTTCTTGCAGTCCGTTTTATCTGTTCTTTTTTGACAGCTTAGAGGAGCAATCACCACCTACTACAATATTCATATTTCTAACATCTGTTAAGCTTTAACAAGAAAATTAAATGACTGGCATTTCTAACCGATTCTGATGGAGAGGTTTGGACACACCATGAATCCAAATAGCTATTGTGTGAAATGAGGCAGCTGTCTATATCCCAGGAAACACTGCATTTGACCTACATTTTTAACATACTCGTAGTCCCCTGCAGAACACCCGGACCCCACTAGCTCCAGCCACCTGGGTCTAAAGATAATATATAGATATACTCTTAATTTATCCCATGGGTAAACCCGTTCTCTTACATTCAACCCAAACTATGCTGGGAGCTGGGAGCAGGCGGCTGCCCCAGGGTAGCGCCCGGGAACCAACCCCAGATGGGTTGCCCCAGCCTCGGTCATGGGCGGGGCAGCAGTGTTAACTCGGATGCTTTGCTGAGCGTGACCCCAGGAGCCCCTCTTGCTGCGAGGCAGCAGTGCTAACCATGACGGCACCGTTGGCTAAACCCTTTCCTTCGACCCCCCCCCCCCCTCGGTCCTCCAGGTATGCAGATGCAGATGCCGCCTCACGCGCCCCTGGGGATGGTGCCACCTCCGCCCCACCCTCCCGGAGCGAACCAGCACCGGGCACCACCCCCTCCCGGCATGCCCCCCCACCCACACATGGGCATGCCCCCCCGAGGATACCATCCCATGGGTGAGTTCACCACGGCTGCCCGGTCGTCGTGGGGTTTTAAAGGCCTCGTAAGGACATGAGGGGAATACTGTGATCCAGCCCATTGAACCTGGCTCACTGTGTAGTAATCTGATGAACACGCACGAATTATCCAGTTGTATGGTTGTTCTATAAAATAACAACGCAAAATCAAGACATTTTGTGAGATGGCCACATGGCGCTCCCAGATGCTTGCTACTTGCAGCTGTTTCGTGAAAGGGACGATGGAGATAAAAGCCCTGTTAGTTCTAGCATTAGTGATGTAAGCACAACACTCAAGTTAAGCAGAATCTTAAGAGAACATCATTTATTTCCCATGGCAATGTATTCTTATAAACATCACTGGCACCAAGGAAGTCTGATTCGCAAAGGATATTGATAATATATTCAGGCTCAAAGGATAATCTCAGTGTCCATAGCTGGACGATTATTGTAGCGGTAAATATTAGAATTCAACAACCACAAAAAAAAAAGAAGTGGATCCTAGCATTGCATCTCCAAAATTACTTGGTGCATATTGTTTTTAGGTGCCGCAACTGAGAGCAGTGGAAACATTTGCGTTTTCATGTGGCAGGTGCTTTATATCCAAATTCATTAAGGGTCCATATCCACATAGTGTTTTGGTACGAGCACCTGCTCCTGTCTATAATTGCTCCCAATGAGGAGAGAGTGTATGCTGCTGTCACATGTGGACGGCTAGACAGAAAGGCTTCGCAAAAGGCTGAATCCCTCTGGGAGTGATGCTTTTCCTTTGACTGCGGTTACTTTGACATGTCAACTGTCAAAGGAACATTTAAGTTTGAAGAAGAGTAGGTTGGAACGTATCAATTATTGTAATGTTTGTCTGCATTAGTTGCTTACAATTCCTGTGGGTCTAACATGAAGTTATCGGCACGCTGTTGATCTGGGAGCTCACATGGCCAGTTGTCATAGAAACAATAGTCAAAGCCAGGAGATGCAGCTGCTTCTTATTTCAGTTCACAAACTCTTCATCCTGGTGCTTCAAAGCAACATGCCCGCCCATTTCTGCCAGAGAAACATGAAATGATGTCCATTTATCATTGAGAGGAGCCCTTACAGGCTTACCAGGCTGAGAACAATCCAAGCACACAGTCCCAATTGGAACGAATTTGAGAAAGTATTCACAAGCTGCCACCCAGGTTTCTAAACCAACATTGACAAGAGTGTAGAGTAGCTCGGGAAAAAAAAAAGAACCAGTTTGGTGGGCAATCTTTCCTGTGACAAACGAGGTGAACTCCAACCGTGCAGCAGAAAGGACAGGACAGTCGGACCTCCTGGCGCTCCACATCGGCCACCTGTTAACGCCCGCTCTCCTCTCATTGGTTCCCCCAGGCCACCCGATGCACCCGGGGATGAGGGGACCCCCTCCGCCAATGCCCCCGCCCGGCTACGGTGGCCCTCGGCCCCCGCACTTTGGCTTCCAGCGGGGCCCGCCCATGCCCCCCCGGCCCCCCGGTGGGCCCCCACGCGTTCCTATGAGGGGTCCAATGCCGTCCTAGTCTCCTGCTAGACGTGGCAGTTGGGAGTCGTTCATTTAGTAGTTATATTTTTTTCCTATGTTTTTTTTTTAAACAACCTTTGGATCATTTCTGGTTTATAATTGTTAAAAGTAATTTAACCGCCGCCGTGTATTTTTTGTTGTCACTGTACAGATGCCGGACCTTTGAGCAATAAAGGTTTTAATACAAGCTTGTGTGATTTGATTTTCTCTGGTTCTGTGTGACTGAAAGGATAAAGGCCTCTTATCAAATTAGAAATGGATAAACGATTTCATTGTCTGAGCTATGATTCATATTTAATGCCTTCTAAATATCTATAAACGCTTAATGTACTTTTTATAATGCAACGTTTGTTAAGAGATATCGAACGTCATAGCAACAAGAGAAGAGGTGTGGGGGCCCGTGTGTGTTGTTGGGCACGTTTTTTATGAAGACATTTTGATGCACGCGGTTATTTTCTTATCCTCTCACCATAAGCGTGAGGAGCGTAAGGACTGTTGCAATATTAGGGGAAAAACCTCGGGATTGAATCACCAAGCCAAAACAAAATAGCACTCTGGCCATCCATTTTAATAAAATAAAAAACAAACACCTCGTATCGCTGCTTGGTGCCAAATAGAGAACGGGAAATATTGTGGTTGCACTATAGTCTTGAATTGCGTGAGTCGATAGTGTTTCTATTGGTTGCATGGGGGAGGGGACCCCTGAGCACGAGCAGGCTTCCTCTGGATGCTCGCATCACAGCGCGTCTCCTGGGTGGCGTGGAATCCGAGGCACTGAGCCGCACGCAGCACTACTCGCTCCATAGCGACAGCCTCCGATACGTAAGCAAGCTCTCGTTCACGAGAAAGACAAGGCTGGAAAGGAGGCGTCAGTTACTTGCTCCCAGCGAAGGAAAAGAGAGGGTAAGAATATAATGTCTCACGATGATTTAGCCTGCACAGTTTTGGTTTTATTTGAAATGGTAGCAAACGGCTAGTTATGGCTTTGATTGCATGATGGGTGGGTGTGGAGCGGTTTGATGTATATGTGGCAATTAGAACGATTTGTTAATCAGATGGGCCCTACGATTGATCACCAGTCGTGACAGGATTTCAGGTCTTATTGAATGGGAAATAACGTTATTCTCAGTCTGTCGGCAGGGACACTGGCGTGACATTTGTGTTTGATGACCAATTTGGATTGCAATATGCACGATGTGTTTCATTTGCCACCAGGCCTGCAACACCAATCATCGTTTTCGGAACATTGGAAATGGAACAAAATAAAATAAATATATTTATACAAATTGTGGTAGGATATCTTTGCATGTACTCATTACATCCACATATGTATGTGTGTGGGACCAGCTCGGCGCCACCGGTCATCGCCTTCATGTTATCTTCAGGTGTCAGTCGATGATGTTCATATTTGGTGACGCTCGGTACGTGGGATTGCGTAGGAACCCACAATTCATACCCTGTAGCCTACTGCGATGATGGAGAGAGAAAAAAAAAGAAACGCCACCAAATGGCTCGCACGACAAAGCGTGGCAGTGAGGCCTACGCGAAACGAGAAAAGGCGTTAAATGACCCACTCATACACGCACACAGTGCTACTACACAAGGATAGTACACGCTACACGGCCATGCACACTGCTCCCTCGTCACACGACCTGCTGCCTCCTCTCTGAGGGGCACGTGCCGCTCTTTAATGGCTGGACCTCTCTGCCAGGCCACTCTGATGTCAGTGACGGTGGAAAATCTCTGCTTTCAATGCATGACAGGATTATCCTTTTTTTCATTGTCAGATTATATTTATAAAGGCAATTTAGCTGTTACCAGGCATGTGTGAAGATAACATCTGGATGGGCTTCCTCATCGTTTGAAACGTTTTGCTTTGACTGACTAGTCCCTTTGAGCTGAAATGGCCGTTATTTAACAAGACCTTTTTGAATTGAGCTGTTCAAATATTGAGCTTTTCAAATATATTATAGCTATGGAGTACACACAAGGCTTACAGATTGCACCAAATGTATGTTGGCCTGTCACAGAAAAATAATTTGTTCCTTAATGTACCCAAACCCACTAATGGTGTGTGCACTGTGCTCCCACAGAGCTTTGAGGTTAGTGGTGGATTACTCTATAAATTCTATCCGTTGCTATGGATGTTGAGTATAGCGTCACCCAGTCTAAAAGGGTTCACATTGAGCGTGTGGAAATTCAAGATGTTACGCTGTAGGTAACATTTAAGAGCTATTATATCAAATGTAATTTGTAAGAAATGACCTCTGTCACCTATTAGTCAGGGTTATTAGTGAGCACTGTGAGGATATCGGTTTCGAGTTCACTGCGGCTGCCTTCGCCTTCGACCGCCCATCTATATTGATGGGCCGCTTCCGGCTGACTTCTGTCCAATCAGGGAGCCTCCTCCGTGAATGGGTGGGTTAATCCATCGTGCCTGACGATAGCCGGTGGGAGAACTGCAACACTTCTCAATGGCGGAGAAACGTACAGGAAGGGAGGGAGCATGAAGTTCTAGTGGTGGTTCATTTCAAATCTGGCTCTCTTCAGCTCTCCTTAACACTTCTCCCATCTCACCTAAGGCCCCTTTAAATAACAACAGCCTATTTGACGATGACTAAAGGCTTCTCTTTCCACACCTCCCTCAGTGACCCGCAAGAAGCAGTGTCCTCCTCCGCAGGCCGAAGCCCCTTTTAAAAGTACCCCTCACAACCCCCCACCTGGACCCCCGCGGCCGACACAACCCGTGAGACCCCCTCCCCCCTCCTTCCTCTTCAAAATGGAGGACGGCTACCAGAACCGGACTGCCTTCATCAAAGGTGCCAAAGACATCGCCAAAGAGGTGAAGCGGCAGGCCAGCAAGAAGGTGGGCCGCGGCGTGGACCGCGTGACCGACGAGTACAGCAGTCGCTCCTACAGCCGCTTCGAGGAGGACGACGACTACCCCCCCAGCGTGGCCGGCGGCGGCGCCTCACAAGATGGCGGCGGCGGCGGCTATTACCGCGGCGACAGCCAGGCGGGCGGCGCGGACGAGGAGGACGGCGGCGGTCACAGCGACTCCACCGAGGGCCACGACGAAGACGACGAGATCTACGAGGGCGAGTACCAGGGCATCCCCAGGGCCGAGTCCGGGGTCAAGGAGGGCCTGGCGGGGGGGCCCAGCTCGGTGGGGGGCGCCGGCGGGGCGCAGGGGTTCGGGGACGCGACGGGGGCGGTGGCGGCCGAGGCGGAGCGGAGGAAGGACCAGGAGGAGCTGGCGCAGCAGTACGAGACCATCCTGCAGGAGTGCGGCCACGGGAAGTTCCAGTGGACGCTGTACTTTGTGCTGGGGCTGGCGCTGATGGCGGACGGCGTGGAGATCTTCGTGGTGGGCTTCGTGCTGCCCAGCGCCGAGAAGGACATGTGTCTGTCCGAGCCCAACAAGAGCATGCTGGGTAAGGGGAGTCTTTGAAAAAGACTTGGGCTTCTTGTGTTTTGAGCTTCTTTTTACCACACTTCTAACAGGTTACATTAAAGTGTGAAGAAAGATGGATGTATTATTTAGAACGAAAAATGTAAACCGAGAAAGATTTCAGCACTCGCCAAATTCTGAAAAGCCAGTCGTTTTTCGATCTTCTTCTACGGTATGATGCACATCTGTGACGAACGAATCAGAGACGACGCCGCCCTGATTGTCCCCCCCCCTCCCCTCCTCCCTCTGCAGGCCTGATTGTGTATCTGGGCATGATGGTGGGAGCGTTCCTGTGGGGGGCCCTGGCGGACCGGATCGGCCGTCGGCAGTCGCTCCTCATCTCCCTCTCCATCAACAGTGTCTTCTCCTTCTTCTCGTCCTTCGTCCAGGGCTACAGCACCTTCCTCTTCTGTCGCCTGCTGTCCGGCGTTGGGTCAGTTGGAAACAGAATCAAAGCCACACGGTGGCTGGTAACAGCGTTTCGGTGTACAGTGTGTGATCAAAGTATGGATTTGTCGTGCTCAGGGCGCGAATGAGCAAACGTCCTATGGCCGTCTGTGTACATTGCTTTATTATATGAAGGAATGGTAATGATCTTTCAATTTGTGAGCTTGTTTTCGCAGTGGAATTGTTTAATCTATTCAAAGTATGCCAAAAAATGTAAGCAGAACACCTTTCAGTTTATTAGTAATTTAACATCTAAATGTCATCAATACAGTTTTCTCTCGCAGGTTAAATGATTGTCTCTTACAGCATTGTTCACTGGGAAAGGGGTGACATTTAAACCAATAATACCAAATAATATGAAAACACTTTTCCACTCCCCCTCATACAACAGACTAGCAGGCTAATGTGGTTTGGCACATTTGCACAATCCAATCAAGCCCCCCTTCAGGGATCAAATCCCATTTCCACCTGCACTTTCTCTCTCTCTCTCTCTCTCTCTCTCTGGCTAATTACGTTTGGAAAATGATAGTCTCATAAGTGAGACATGCTCTTTTAGGGTAAAATCTATTCTATTCTAATGTAAATCCTTGTACTCTGATTTGGGCGTTCCAGGATCGGAGGGTCTATTCCAATCGTGTTTTCCTACTACTCCGAGTTCCTGGCCCAGGAGAAGCGAGGAGAGCACCTCAGCTGGCTCTGCATGTTCTGGATGATCGGAGGGATCTATGCGTCTGCCATGGCCTGGGCCATCATCCCTCACTACGGTAAGCCTAGGCGGGGGAGAGGCTCCAGAATTGTATGTGTAGGTGTATCCTAGTAATCCCGAAAGCAATTCCTGTTCTCTTACTTCCTTTGAGCGGTCAGTTAATAGTGTCCGGAACAAGCAGAATAAGAGTAAAGACAAGGAGAATAAATCGTATACTGTCTATACATAAATATATATGTGTATATATTATTAACGCCAAGAAAGTGCCCGTCTGGTCTGAGCATTTGAAGTCCCGCCCCCTCTCCTCTCACTGCTAATATAATTCATATAATTGAAACAATATGTAACAGTAAGGCCATCCCGATGCAAATCAATCCATCACTACAGATCTATACAGCATGTAAATACACGTCAGACTTAATTGTAATATGCACTAAGGCGATGAACTCTGTTGTAGTGTAGAGTGTGTAGTGTATAACAAGCCAGAGTGATGATCGGCCCCTAGACGAAGCTTGTGATTGATTTTTCTGTGTGGTTCTGTTGTCTCCATTTTGTCCAGAAGTGGAGTTTTTAATGAGGTTTTCTTGTTTTGAAGCACTTACAATTTTGGAAAATGTTATATATTGATTTTCTGCTTTGATTGTTCTTAGCCTATTTAAATGTCTACAGATATGATAAAAATAAAATATTTTAATACATATAATAGCAGTACACCTTTAATGCGAAAAACCCTGCTAAAGTCCAGAAAAACATTATTATATGCCACAATGTTGATTTTTTTTATTGGATGTAACTTAGACAAATAAATGCTGAATGCTGAATGCTAAATGGCAAAATATAAAAGTAAAAGTACATCTGAGAGAAGGTCCCATTTAATTCAATTCAATTTTATTTGAATAGTGCTTAATCACCATGACAGTCTCAAAGGGCTTAACAGGCCAAATATTTGTGACACCCCCCTGACCTGAGCCCCTAAGAGGTCAAGAAAAAAAACGTATCAGCGAGGAAGAAATCTTGATGAGGAACGCATAGTGGGGGATCCCTCCTTCCAGGGATGGTCATGATGGGTGCCATAATTGACGTACAAACATACATATATACATGCAAATATATGTTGATGGGCTGATGGCCAGTTAACCATAAGGAGAGTCCAGGCATTCAGTCACAGTCACCGCAACACGCTAGAACAGACAGTAGTCCATCCGTTTCCTTACTTTCTTGCTCCCACCCCCAGGATGGAGTTTCCAGATGGGATCGGCGTACCAGTTCCACAGCTGGCGTGTCTTCGTCCTCGTCTGCGCCCTCCCCTCCGTGGCCGCCATCATCGCCCTCAGCGCCATGCCCGAGAGCCCCCGCTTCTATCTGGAGGTTAGCACACCGCTAACTCACTGCAGGCTAGCTACCTGGTGTTCTATCATGAGGTTAACACACTGCTGACTCCACACGGGATAGCCAGCTAGCTTCTGTCTTGACGTTACCTAGCTAGTTTCTATCTAGAAGTTAGCTAACTGCTAACTGCCTGAAGGCTAGCTAGCCTCTATCTAGAGGTTAGCATGCTGCTAACCCCCCGCAGGCTAGCTAGCTAGCTTCTATTTAGGGTGCACTCACACTAGGCCATCTGGCCGTGGCCGTTTTCACACCTAACCGTGCTGAAATCTGCCAGTGTGAGTGTGGCCAGTCTGGCCAGGCCAACTTGGCCACTTGGGAGAGGTGTGCTGCTACGGTACGGGCCGCTACGGTACAGATGCTAATGAGTCGACACGAGCACACGCACGGCTACGCAACCTGAGCTGGATGACGTATAGTCCATGCAACGACCATGGACATAATAAAGGCGACAAGCCTTTATTATTAAACGGTAAACATGGCGTCAAGCGATGTTTACGCTTGTTTACGTACTCGAAAAAACCAGCAGTGAGAGTGGGCTCTATCTGAGAACGGCTCCAAATAAGCGAAAGACTCTGCAAAGTGCAAACTGTGTTCTCTGTGTTGTTGTCCATTGTTGTTAAAATTCTGACTGGCGGCAGACTTTATTATGGTCCATGCAGCGGATGCTTGGCGATGACGTGTTACGACGTGATGACGTATGTACAAGAGCCTACCGTGGCCAGGCCACAGTTGCGACGGCCAACGGCCACGGCCAGGTGGCCTAGTGTGAGTGCAGGCCAGAGAACAATGGGGCCAGTTGAGCACGGTTAGGTGTGAAAACGGCCAACGGCCACGGCCAGATGGCCTAGTGTGAGTGCACCCTTACGCCTCGTGCCCACTACCTCCGTCCGTTGACTGATCCCCATTGACGAAAGCGTTACGCTTCGTGCCCACTGCACCGTCAGTCAACGGACGTGGGAAGGCGTGGCTGACGGATGGGGGAGTAGTCTTTGCAGAGGCATCAATCAGCCAATCAAATCGCTTCACCGGGTTCTTCCCGCTTCTTCCTGCTTGTTGCGATGCAAGATGACCCGCTTTCCCGCTTTCCAGTATCGTCAGTGCCCGAGTCGCGTCACAGTGCTTAAATTTGCATACGCGATCTGATTGGATGAGGGATCCGTCGCTGCAGAAAAAGTTGAACATTTTTCCACTTTTTGACGGAGCCGAAGGCTCCAACGGAATGGACGGATCCACAATGCATTGCGCGTCCGTCCCAATTCAAAGTCAATGGGGATCAGTCAACGGACGGAGGTTGTGGGCACGAGGCGTAAGTTGGCGTGCTGCTAACCTTCTACAGGCTGGCCATTCCAGCCTGCAGGGAGCTGATAATCGCATTTAAAGCACTTGCTGAAAATCATTGTTCCATTTAGTTTTAACATTACATAAAGTGCTTTAATATCAATTTGCTTTTTTTTATTTTTTATTCTTGTATCATCTCATCTCAATGCCATTATATCTCCCAAATGTGAAGTGGAATATCTCCCAAATGTGGTACGGCATTCTAATGAATGTTTTTCCTTGTTTTGTTTGAGTTTGTTATTCACTCAGTATTAATAATTGACGATTTGTCCATTACTGATTATCGACCAATGTACAAACAGCCATTAGTGAAACCCATTTGCCACACGTGTGTCTCATGTATCGTACGTCAAACATCTAACACTGTTGTCGTGGTGACAGAACGGGAAGCATGACGAGGGATGGATGATCCTGAAGCAGGTGCACGACACCAACATGAGGGCCAAGGGCTTCCCGGAGAAAGTGTTTTCCGTAAGTATCCCACGGCCACGGTAGTCTAGTGCAGTTTTTTAAGGTCTGGAAATTCTGCCGGCCGACCCCAATTTCTTACGTTATTGTGAGTCTGCCTCCACCACACCAATCACTTTATCGCCCAAACATCTTGCCATAATGTCAATGAGTGTAAACTGCCCAACGCCAAGGGATGAGTAGTAGTTGGCTCGAAGCTACCAATCATTTGGCAGACGGTTGGTTTTATACAGCCAGACCTTTTTACGAGACCGTTCAAACTTTAAAAAGAGAACCAATACCCTGCATGTCATTCAGGGGGCAGGTGTGCCTGTGAACGCCCCTTTCATTTATTTTCAATAAGCGAAGTAGAGGTATGGGTCAGAGTTGTTCAGAGAATATGCATTTAATAGCATGTATGACCTGTAGAGGGAGTCCTTTGCAATGACAACCCCTCCGCGTGTTGGGATTTGGTTCTCTTGAAAACCTCTGAAATGCCTCAGCCAGTCTCACAATGTCATCTGAATACCGAGCGAATCCAGGTTGGGAAACAGTGTGTCTCCCAACTACGGGAGGTTGTGGGTTTGGATCCCAGTACCTACCTGTAGGCATCCTTGAGCAAGACTCCCCACCCCTGATGTTTATTGACAATGGACGTAAAAAAATAAAATCACAAATAATAATTAGATAATAGAGTTGGCTCAATTACTCAGATCTCAGACACAAAAAAACATAATTCTTATAAATAGTTGTAGAAATAAAACGGACAGAAAACCCATACCACCATGGGAAGGAAGTCACGGTTATATTGATTTCCATAAATTCTACCAAAACATTCTGGATTCTGTTTCTGTCCCTTTCAATCCTCCACCCACGGCGTGTTTATCGCTCTCAGTGAGTGTGCACTCAGAGCAAACCTCATGAATATATGAATACATTTATCCAGTCCTTGGCCGAGCCTTCCACATGCGAAGGACCACCCATGTCAAGGTGCTGCAACTGGAATGGCCTGCATCATCCTAAAAACTACCTATTCGAACACGCATATAAGCACCTGGGGAATTGGTTTATGTATGCACATTTCAAGATCAGGATATGGCAGCTGCGGCGTTGTGTTGAACGATGTTAATGCTCGGCCACTTGTGTTGGGTTGGATCCAAGGTGACCACCATCAAGACGGTGAAGCAGATGGACGAGCTGGTGGACACGGGCACGGACACGCCTGTCTGGCGGCGATACAAGCTGAAGATCATGAGCCTTGCCCAGCAGGTGAGCCAGGGAGTTGAAGAACTAACAGAAGGATCTTGAAAGTTTAATACATGTACTCATGCATATTCCATAGAGATGAAACAAAGTGATTCTCCTTTCAAGACCAGACCAGACATAATTGATTCATTCTGATATGCCTCTTGTGGTTACAGTTCCAAATATGTTCTTGGAAGGCCCGGCTTAGTGACTTTTTCCATCAGCATTACTAAATAGATACTACATGATGTGACCTTCCGCCTGGTCTGACAGCAGAAGTGGCCCCTATTGATCGACGTGAGCAGGTTCAATAAAGAGCCTTTAAACCTTTGTCCAATGAGATCCTTCACCTGTGTCGCTGATAAATGATGTATGCCATCGCCGTTTTGTAAAGGCCACTAATATCACTTTTTATTCACTCTCCTGCCTCTGCTCCGCCTTCCTCTCCTGTATCACTTTATCTGTTTATCTTTCCCCTGTGTAACCGGAGCCTTTGATGGCTGTGTCCTTGCTGTAGCTTTTACCGAAGCAAAGAGCATCAAAATGCTGTGCTCGTGCTCTAGTTTAAGTCGGCTGTTACTGCAAACATCAACTCAGAGCTGATGTGATCTCTGTGTAACCGAGTTTTAATGAAGTTGGAATTAAAAAAAAAAATTAAAAATCAGAGTCACCGGACCAAACACATCAGTCATCAAAGGTTTCCCGAAAGAAAGTATAGCTACATGTACCTGAAATTGCTCGTCATGAAAAAAACAACTTTCTTTGGGGCCAAACACCACACTACAATAGAGGATCCATTTTGTATTTTCTACGTCTTCCGCTGACTAATGGCTATCCCAATGCCTGTTTACACGTTAGATAAAGAACAACTTCCTGGCCTGCTTCAACCCTGAGTACAAGAGGACCACCTTCATGCTGATGGCCGTTTGGTTCACCATGTCCTTCAGGTACAGAACCATCAAATCCTATACACAGAGGGGCTGAAGGCTTCGGGACGTTCATCCTATTGGTTAAAATATTTGGTTAATGTTTGTACTGAATTCCACACCATTATCACTCATATTAATGTCCCGCTTTTGAAGCAAAGCACCTTGTTACTCGTATTGGATGATTATGATTATGACTATTGTTATCTAAATTATTATTATTAGATAGTCCCGTGGTGAGAGTGTTTGACTCAGAGCAAAAAGGTTATGGGTTTGAACCCCAATGTCCGCAGTCTGGCTGTAGGCATCCTTGAGCAAGATACCCTAACTTGCTCCTTAATGACATTTATCCAACAAAAAGGTTGCGTTTCACTTAAAGCTAGTCACAAAATAGTTAGCTCAGCTTGGATGCTAAACCTTGTGTGTGTGTGTGTGTGTGTGTGTGTGTGTGTGTGTGTGTGTGTGTGTGTGTGTGTGTGTGTGTGTGTGTGTGTGTGTGTGTGTGTGTGTGTGTGTGTGTGTGTGTGTGTGTGTGTGTGAACAGCTACTACGGGCTGACAGTGTGGTTCCCAGACATGATCAAGTACATCGAGAAGCAGGAGTACGAGTCCAAAACCAAGACCTTCACCAAGGAGCGCGTGGAGCACGTCACCTTCAACTTCACGCTGGAGAACCAGGTCCACCGCGAAGGACAGTACTTCAATGACAAGTGAGTGGACACACGGAAGTTTGCATATTCTTATTTTAAACGGGCATCTCCACTCGTCCCGACGTAATTGGATGAACTCTGAAGAAATCAGAAGACAGAATATAATGGGTTGTTCCTGCGGGATCCCATCGCATTACTATTATTCTCTTGGGCTCAGTAACGGATGATCTTGCCTCCTCATGTCGTTGTATTTGGATATCAATTTACATATTCAGTTAAGGGAATGTCCGCCACAAGCGGCCCAGGTTTGATTCAGAAATTCGATCAGTCGGTCCTATGCTACATGTCATCCCCTCTCTTTTTCAACCAACTTCCCTGCCCTGACCATAAACACTCAAAAATCCCCCAAAAATATTTATATATTTTTTATTTGAGTGTTTTGATTCTACACTGTTGGATACGCCTCACACTACAGTTAAATCCCTTTCGTCATCCGCCCCACAGGTTCCTGAACCTCAAGATGAAGTCCATGGTCTTTGAAGACTCTATATTTGAGGAGTGCTACTTTGAAGACATCACCTCCACCAACACCTTCTTCAGAAACTGCACCTTCATTGCCACCCTGTTCTATAACACAGGTACCCTAACACCCTCTTCCTCTGTGGTGATGAGAGACCGGACGTTATCTCTCCCATGGGAAATGTCATACTACGTTTTTAACGTTATTTTGTTTATTTGGAATCGACAGATAACATGGTTCCTATACATTTAATGTAGCAGAAGTCCATTTATAAATTACTCTTTAACCGTCTAATTGCTAACTCGTATGTCTCTTTCTTTGTTTTATCAGATCTTTTCAAGTATAGGTTTGTGAACAGCAAGCTCGTGAACAGCACCTTCCTGCACAACAAAGAAGGCTGCATGCTGGACTTCAGCGACGACAACAACGCATACATGATCTACTTCGTTAGCTTCCTCGGATCCTTAGCGGTGTTGCCTGGCAACATCGTGTCAGCACTACTAATGGACAAAATCGGACGCCTTCGAATGCTAGGTAACGGTTTAGATTAGGACTTTTGGGGTAACCAGCCAGAGTTAATTTGATTTGAAAGTATAAAAAAGACAAAATACTACCCCTTTCTTCAGGCCCCCCTTCAAAGCTATTCCCCCAAAACACATGACTACCCCCTAGCATAAGCAAAAGGGCTACCTAGCCTCGTGCAAGACTCCGGTCAAGCGCAATGATTGCAAGGGCAGAGAGCGTGTAGGTAGCCGGGTACAATTGGATTGGATTGTAAGAGGCCTGCCACACATTGTACTCATATTCCCGTCTGAGAATTTGATCTATTGATTGGTTAGCAAAGAAAGTTTCAACAAATATGACAAATAATGCTTCTTAAATAAAGGTTATACCCTGGCTTTATTTTATTTATATTAAATTACAAATAAAATTAGGTTTTTAGTTGTTATTGAGAATTAAATGCATAATTTGTCCCTTCCCTTCATTTTCCCCCTCGTCTTTCTGTCGTGAAACAGCGGGTTCCAGCGTGATATCGTGCGTCAGCTGCTTCTTCCTGATGTTCGGCAGCAACGAGTCGGGGATGATCGCCCTCTTGTGTCTGTTCGGGGGCATTAGCATTGCCTCCTGGAACGCCCTGGACGTGCTCACCGTGGAGCTCTACCCGTCAGACAAAAGGTGAAGTATGAGCTGAGCAGGCTGTGTAAATTGAGAAGTGTAATTGTCATCTCTATTCCAACGATTCTTTAAACTAATTAATTTTCCTTTAAAAAGTATATTTAAAAAAAAAAAGTAGCCTACGTCCTCAAGTACGCCATTTTGTCCGCAATGCAACTCATGCGAAACATGGAAAAACAAGGTTTGTGTTAGGCTAGATTATTATATTGTTTATTTTGTGCCCTTCTCTTAAAATGTAGGCCTACTCTGATTTTTTTTAATGTGTTGTAGAATACAGTAAGGTTAAGTTTTACATAAGAATTACAACTCTCTTGAGGCTCCCAATATGGAAAAAAAACATCCCATGATTCTGATGTAGGCCCTACCTTCTGTTCTAACAACTTATCAAAAATAATAAGTTGTAAAAAATCACAGTTACTGTAATTTTCAACTGAATGACCAAATAGTAAAAACTAATAATACTGTTATTGCTAATAACAGTATCAAATATCGACTGCTGTTATAATAACCATACTGTCATTGTGTTTTTATCCAGGACCACTGCGTTTGGGTTCCTGAACGCCCTGTGTAAGCTGGCCGCTGTTCTCGGCATTAGCATTTTCCAGTCGTTCGTCGGCATCACCAAAGCCGTGCCCATCCTGTTTGCCGCGGGCGCTCTCGCCGCAGGTAGTTTCCTCGCCACGAAGTTGCCCGAGACGCAGGGTCGAGTGCTGCAGTAGCAGAGAGGATCCACTAGAGGGAAGCATAGTAGCCCTTGTAATAACATAACGGGCGGAACCAGGACCTGAGGACTCAAATATACTGCCCAATACACACTAAATATCCACTGAACACGCTGCCATTTCTCAATGTAAGAGAACACAATGCGTTATTATTCAACCAGTGGCAATTTTTCAGAAAATATGCAGAAGCAGGGAATGTGTTAACTCCTTTTTTTGTGTAGCTTGACATTATAATGCACATAATAACAAATAAGGGTAAAGATAATAATTAATCACCAAACTTTTTTCCGTTGAAAGATGATATAATAATTGCCACTATTACAACACCAAGTATGCCCTTCTATTCTGCCTTTGTGGCCCAAAAGTGTATTTACCACATCCTTACTCACTTTTAACACTGCCAATACACCTTTTGTTACAAGGTTACACAAAATCCTTCACCTAATTTGAACATGGATGTTTGCTATAATCTGGGACACTCAAGCAACAACAATAACAATAGAGTTTAATAACCAAGGATTTTATTTTAAATGTTTGTTGTATAGATAGAGCTGCTCTATTGTGAAACACATTCCCAGATGTACATGGTCTCTATTGTACTTGGAATGGTTTCTCCTGCCGTTGTTGAACCACTAGAACACAGAAAAGCAGTGAAAAACTGTTCATGTCTTGTACCAAATGGATTTTGGCCAAAATGTGACATGCATTTGGTCAAAATATTAGGTGTGTGTGTTAGTGTGTATGTGTGTGCGTGAGAGAGAGATATAAATGGTTTAAGATATAATTATATCTATTTTTTTGTTCTCATGCTAATCCTAGTTTATTGCGGCACAAAACAAATATGCAGAATACGATAATGTAGCTTCGCAACGCCAGTGAATTTAAACACAAATCATACAAAGGACCAACTAACGTTTTCTTATATATCCCCCCCTGAGCTACATTGGGCATCTGCAAAAACCCAATGGACCGAAACAAATGATTAATTTCAAGGGCTTCCTTTAAATTTCATCTGTCCCATGGGCACACTATATCAAACCCATCACCTACTGAGGTCTTAAGTAGTATACAAGTGGTGTGTACAACACACTCCATAAATATAATTTCATAGAATATTTATTCCAGATGGTGACTATTGATGGACGAAAGTGAAGATGGTCATCAGTAAGTTAGGATGTCTAAATATTTATTTTGCAGTCTAATTCACCCGTGTGTGTGGGGTGACAATCACCAAGAGAGCTGTTAAAATGCTCCAATAGATGAACGTCATGATTTGAGTGTGTGTGTGTGTAAGTCTGAGTGAAAAGAACAAAAACTCTATTGCTGTACAATATCGGTTGTGTGTGTGGTTGTGTACGCATGTATGTGTGTATTAGTCCTAGAATTACTTAACTTGTCCTATGTATGTTGAGATATGTTCGGGTGACCGCTTACAGAGTGCTGTTGCTCGAATGCGAATGGGTGTGAACTTAAACATATTTTTCTACTTTGTGGTATTCCCATCCCTGAGATGGAAATACTGACTAAGTTTTAGGGACCACCAAACAAACCGTTTTATCATGTGATAAACCGTACACAGAGAAAATAATACATGCAGTGCAGACGTCAACGTGTTGTCTTACAGTTAGAGCTGGTGGCTCAGAACTCTTTGGGTGATCAGAAGCCCTGATCCTAATGACCGATCGTAAAGCATGTTTGTGTCGTATCGTCTGTCCTCGGATCTACTGTATGCCAGATTGTTCATTTATTTGTTACCTTACTTTCTTTTTTCATTTTTTCGTCTGAAGCAAGAACTAGTCTTCTTCCTTTGCCGTCGTGAGATGACCTGTATGTTGCTTGCTGTGTTTACTCTCGATAAGTGAGGTCCAGTCGGTGTGCAGTTTATTTTGAAAGGGTCTGGTGGTGACCGTGGTTCCGGTATGACCTTTGACCCCGGGAAGCACTCTGTTACGTCAAGGATGCAGTAATACGTAATCATAAAAAGCACATTGTCCAAAATAACCTTAAGGAAACACGAAAAAGGGGAGCCAATGAGATGCCATGGAATGGAAAGACGGAAGTGCACAAAGGCAATGTTGTAGGAATGGCATCACTGTTGTATGAGATGGAAGGCTGTACCCACTGTCTGGACCCTTGCTCTCCGCTTAGCAAGTCACCAGGTAAACCAAAAGTGAAGTCATTAACTCAAAATGAATGCCCTCCGTCTATTGAAACTTGTCTTAAAAATGTAAAAGTTTTGTATTCAACGTTAATCATGTGCTGGATTTTATGTATTTTTTAATTTTAATTTTCAAATGAGTGGGATTCTAGTACGAAACACTAGAAATACAATTTAGAGTTTGGTCTGAGTACCCAGAATAGCATGGAAACTGTGTTGACGAATGTTTTCGGCTTTGGCCAAGTGGAACAGGTTGATTGAGTAATTATCTTGGTCCTCAACCTAAAGTGATGAGAATTAAAAATAATACGTTGGGATGAAGTAGGGACTTAATCAAGCTGAGAAACTGGCCGATCAAACCTGTTTCACAATGATTCTACTCTTCAAATTTGAGTTTGAAATCAATGTACCATGTGTAGAAACCTAGATGTTTGTACGTGAAAATATCAAGTCGTGGAACAAATGACCAAGGAACCGTAAAAAAAAAAAAAAACTACCAGTGACACAATTTAAATGTCGTCTTTGTTGTTTTGTAAACAAGAGTTCAAAATGTTAGTAAAACTATGGTAAAATTCTGGATATTGAGAATATTTTAGTGATGAAAAGGTGCTGTATTTATTTTGTGAGAATTGTCGATTATGCTGGGTCTAGCAATCTAGCCAGTTCTGAGAAAATAAAAATCTATAAAAAAAATTAAACCCATCTTGGCTTGTGCAATGCCACCCATTGTTTACTTTCAGATTTCCTCCAAACTGACCTACACAGAGTTCACCTATAGATTACCTCTTAGAATCAGCTACTCATTTGTAACATTGATCTAGTTGTTCGTCCAAGTGGAGAGGTCAAATGATACCATTGAGTTACAGTACCAATTCCTTTTTATGTTTTTGGCTGGCTAGCTATTGGCTGCCATTTTGGAAAATTTCACGAACACTTCTAGAATCCTTGTTCCGGCCTGATTGCAAAGGAATTGCTCTCAAGTGGGATAGGACCTGGGCCTTTAGCCAAACCTGAGTGAGATAGTTTCGTATACATCTAATGGAACCCCCTCCAGGGTTTGAAACAAAATAAGAATCATCTTTCTAATGTCAAACATAACCACAAAGCAACAATTTTAAAATGTTTGTTTTGAGTTTTATTCAAGTTGGCGAAGTTTAAATACACAAAAGCTTGGGAGCTAGGCATTCTGGCCTTCACATGGTGGGATAACATGCATAGAGAGCGATGCCACATTGGTTGTGTCTGTTCCTGGCCATCTTGATGTAACCTTGCTCGCCATAGCGAGCACCCCAACTGAAAACAGGAATTAAAAAAACACAATATGATGGATCAAACCCAATTCATATGAGCTATTTGGCGTTTGCTTTTAGCCAGAGTTTAAGGGTCTATACGTTATGAACATGTACGTGCCCCCCCCCCCCCCCCCCGAAAAAAAAGGGAACTCCAAGCTGACAGTCAAGCTAGATTGCAAACTCAAGAAAAATATGTTTATTCTAAAAATATCTTTTTTTTACTCAAGAACTGAAACGCCACCTGTTCTTGACAAGCCAGTAGTCCCGTCCATGTTCAGTTCCATACCCGACGGCCAGAACACCGTGGTTAACCTGGTGGCTACATGTGTGGTCCCTGTACACACCTATTCAGGGGAACCTTATTATTCTCTCTGTAAAGAATGACTTGTTTCCAAATACAAACCCAAATCAATTTGCTGGATTGCAGTTCATTTGAAGTGTCTCAATAATAATAGTGGCCGTTAGAGGTACAGCTTTTACAATAGTAAATTATGGCCAGAATGATAATTTTAGCAGCCATTGTGTGCAAGTCAGGAAATTAGAACAACTTAAGTTGAGACTTTAAGGTTGTGGTCAGGCATTTACAGCATCAACACCACTCACCGTGATGGTAGAAGAGGAACTTTGGCCGGGAGGCGTCTACGGCAACTGAGATCGGACCAATCATAGCAATGGCATGCTTAAGTGCCACTTCATCCCCTTTCGGCAAGAACTTATAACCAGAGCAACTCGCAACCTTCAATTTCGGGTCGTACTTGCAAGATCCAATCTGAAGAATCGAAAGGAATAGAACATTAAACACTAAACTATTGAAACCCTGGAGGTGCAGCAAACCTAGAGACTGTCACAATTGAATCTGCGTTCGGTGCGCCATGATTTTCGAACCTTTCACCTGACAATGATGTTGATGCTCTTAAAACCAGTCGTGCCCTTAGCATTATTGATAACTCACTCTGCCTGTATAGGGGTAAGCCGCATCCGAGTCGATGCCATTGTTCTTAATGACGTAGAGGAAGGCGCTGACGATATAGCCACCGTGGCAGCCGTGGTTTCCAAACCTCATGGAGCAGTCCAAGAGGTTCTGGGGACTGAGGGAGACTAGGGAACCATTGATCTTCTTCAGTTGGCCCTCCAACGAACCCACGGCACTGAAGGCCCAGCAGGACCCGCAGGACCCCTGCGACAGACGAGGATGAACTATGTTGGATCCCAAAGCAGTTTGAGGCAAGGCTTTTCCCCAGTCATCCTCAACAGGCCACATTTGAAGTCAGACAAACTTTGACAGAGCCATGTATCAATATAAAATACAACAATCCTGGATTAAGGATCCCAAGTACCACAGCAGTTAACAATTAGGACAAAATGGATACTCTGACCTGGTCTTTGACTGCCGTTACGAGGCCCTTCCTCCTCCAGTCCAGGCTGGAGGGCACCGACATATCGTCGACTCTGGTGAAGTTCGACATGGCCCTTTCAAGGTCGTCTGGGACACGAGTGCCCATGAGGGAACTTGAGGCTTCCTCTGTAGTCTGTGAGGAAGTACAAATAAAAGTGGAAGATCATGACCGCCACAACTCAAAACATTAGGACGGTTAGTCAAATTAATCCAGAAGCCTTTTAGTCTGTTTTTTAAGATCTTTACAACCTTGCAAATGCGATGCTGAATTTTCCATAAAATAGCAATAATTTACAACAGTAGTCACTTAAAATAATCTACTATCAAAATGATCTGGCCTCATGACAAAGTTACTAACCAAATCTCCAAGGTGATTCATTGCCAGCTCATATGTGTGCATGCCCAGAGTGGCCTCTAAGTTGTGGACATTGATCATATCCAAGTTCTCCTCCCAGATTCGCCTGCGGCCAAACTCGTCAATCTGGACAACACAGGGGAAGCAGGTTTATAAGACAAGGCAAGTAGGAAAACCTCAACATAAAATAGAGTTGTTAGAGAGCACATTAGCATCATGCATCCTAGCCCAAGCAGCTAAAACAACCAGGCAGACTTCATGGCATAGGCCTACCCCCTTAAAGCGGAAATATTATACCACCAGGTGTGAGTGTGATTAGCCATCACAAGCCGCTGTGAAAATGTGCAGCTTCTGACATTAAGGTGGGCGTGTCCATCTAGATGCATCACGGCTAGATAAGCAACCTTGGCTATTCCACTGGGGAGGCTGGTAGACTGATCTATCCAGCATGCCAACGTTGCTAATCACACTCACACCTGGTGGTATAATAAGTCCCCTTTAACAAACAATATGACTCGATTTGAATGCCACTGACTAATGATACACAAGATCATAAGGACAGGTTAGCAGTCCCATTCAAACTTACAAAAAGACAGCACATTTGGCAATTGATTTTAAAAATGGAACAGCCATTTCAGTTCCAGGTTGGATCATTCACCTTACAAACGGAACACAGCCATTTCAGTTCCAGGTTTGATCATTCAAACCTGGAACCTCATTTCAGTTCCACGTTTTATTCAAACCTCATTTCAGTTCCGGGTTTCATCACAATGTAGACAAATGACCCAAATCCCGTCTACCTGATCAGAATACACTTTATTGTGCATCTTCTTCCAAAGTCCCCAATGTTTGTCAAGTTCTGGGCTGAGGATGGCCACCGCGTATCCACAGAGAAGGGAGACAAGTAGGCTCCCAAACATGCTGCCGCACCTAAAAACCCACCAGAAATGTGCACCTTAGTATGACACACATTCATTTCACCTAATAGATTAAGGTTTTCTGAGAGTACAAACCGTGTGTAATGCAGGTAGACGGGAAATAATCCTGAAGTAATCCAGTCAAATATGAATGCTTATGTTGCCCTCTAACATGTGGGGAATTTTGCACACTAAGCTATATAATAAAGTACCCGAAAAAGCCTAATATGAGCGAGAGAGATAACCGGAGAACACCAAAAGAACCTGTCCCTAAATTCAAATGAGTCATTAAAATGTAGTCAGAAATCTGGTTATTTTACCAGGAGTAAACAGCACTGACATACATGCCTGGACACAGAATATGCATGGAAAGATTTTGTAGCTAATTGGATCTTATGCACCTGTCTGTGTTGTAGCTAATTTAACCAAGGTGTGTCTAATTGAGCCAGGAAGTCATGTAGTTTGCACCGCATTTACAGAAATATACAAATATGAATGGGGGGGGGGGGGGGGGGGGGGTTCTTCAGACACGTGAGGATAAATTAACTTAAAAAATATATATATTTTTTCTGGTAGAACATAAACATTTTATGACAACATATGTTTTATTTATATTCACAATTTATTCATTTATATCATAATGTATGCTCATTGAATTATCTTTGTAATCATTGTTTAATATTCTAGTTCTAACTGCAATGCAGGATTATAAAAATTAAACCAAAATAAAATAACCCAGAAGAAGCATGTACCAATGAGGAGACACAGAAGAGTAAAAACATTCAAAACCATTTATCGTATTCAGCATAACATTTCTTTGTGAGGCTGTTGGATGCTGGAACGACCACAAGGGGACCCCGATCAGTTACCAACTATAGGGTAGATGGGACGGCGCGCTATCGCACAGAGATTCTTGTTCCTGGCCATGCGGATATACCCTTGCTCTCCCCACCTAGAACCCCAGCTGGAAAGGAAGAGTGGAGAAATTATGAAATGTGGAGAAAAGCAAAAGATACGACACAATATTCAATGATAACGTTTTATACTTTATCATTGTTAGTTTGTGTGCCACTTTTAATGTGTGGTATCTGTGTGGTCTTTGTAATTCATTGCTGAATACACAAATTCATGATGCCATTCGAAACAAGGCTATTCAAAACATTTGCTAAATGGTTAAAGTAGTTGTATTTGCCTTAAATGACACATTGTTTCATCTCCAATGTCACGCATTTGTACTGAAATGTTCCACTGGGAGAATTATGTTTGTTTAAGTGATTTAATGATATTTATATTGGCATATTTCGGATATTGTTCCCGTATTCTATCAAACTAAGCTCCGGTCCTCTGTCATTGGTACCCAATAGTAGTATAGTAGTATTTTACTACTATATATAGCTCCTATTAATACCTATAGTTGGAACGTCAGACCAGGATCTGCTGTGTACAGCTTCGTCTCCTTGGTTTTTCTTTTTAATGTCTATCTGATGCTTCAAGCACATACACAAACAGCCTCCACTCAGACGGGGTATGGGAGTGGTCTTCACCTGTTTTTCACAATCCAGTAATCTTGTCCTTGGTCTGTGCCATAGCCCACCACCAGTACAGCATGGGTGGTGGTCTCAGTACTGCAGTCTGGTGGATCGTACACGCCTACGAAAAAAGTAGCATTTTGCTTTAAACAAGTAGAAGTGCATGAACTGGATTTCAATTTCCCTCTATTAAAGGGAACCTTTCTGATGCTAAATTAAAGAACAGTGAATAATGTCAGAAAATTCGAACAAATAGAAATAAACTGTTATATTTGACGACAGAGCCAGTTAGTGAATGACACGTGCTGTGAGAATATCTGTTTTGAGTTGACAGCCCCTGCCACCACATGAGCCAATTTATACTGTCTGTATACTATATCCCTGCTATATCCCAGCTAATTTCTGGCCAATCATTGCATCTCCTCTGTGATTGGCTTGGGGAATCCATCTTGCCTGTCAATAACAGGTGTGTGAAACAATTTCTCTATGAAAATAACGTCTCTGTTAAAACCGCCTACATTCTCACTTATTTAGATTTCTGCTGTATATCTTCCAGTGATCTGATTTGCTCTAACGTGTATTTCTCAGCGATCTTATTGATTGTAGTGCATATCAGTGTGTGTGTCTGTTCACCTTACCTTCTTTGTAGTGATGGAACGACGGCAATCCAGCGTTGATGGCGACCGACACAGGCCCCACCTTTGCCACGGCAGCTTGCAGGGCCATTTCATTGCCCCTCGGGACAGCGGCAAAAGACACGCAGTAGCCAGCTCTTCCTCTGGACGAATACCGGCAATCTCCGACCTTTTGAAGTGGAGCGAAATAATTACAAACAAAAAAAAGGCGCACACAACTAGGTTGAATCGTGTACAGGCATGTCTGGCTGTTGGCTGCATGCTGTCATGATGTCTGTCTGTCTGTACGGTATGTATGTTTTTCATGTATAATATGTGTGCAACTATGTCTGTCTATGGTCCGTCTGTCCATCTGATCTATCTGCATGTATGTCTGTCTCTCTGTACATTGTGGGCATGGTTTGGAGTCAATAACGTCAGCAATTAACCTCTTCATGTTTTGTACTGGGCTCTTATTTTACCACCAGGTGTGAGTGTGATTTGCCATGAAGGGCCATTTTCAAAATCTGACCTCCCCTGTGACTTGGGGAGAATATTTGCTGGTACTAACACCAAGATCTGCCAATCATGAACTTGCCCATGTTAGTGCTGTTCTGTGGCCACCTCTAACAGGATAAAAAGAAAAAAGGTTGGTGACACTCTCACAAGTCGGAGAGTCCACCAAGATATGTGCTGGATACTTCAGCCTACCAGCCTGCCCAGTGGACTGCAGCAACTGATTGTCTCTTCTATCGATCATACATCTAGGGGGACACCCCCCCTTGTGATGTCACTAAAGCACTGGGCAAGGCAGGGCTTGAAACGGCTTGTAACGGCTAATCACACCCGCACCTGTCGGTAGAGCACGGTGCTTTCAAGAAGAGCAAAATAGCAGAACCTTGTGTTCAAAGTCGTAGTAAATGAACTTTAGGAAAAGGAAAACGGAGGGCACCTTCTCTTCGTAGGGGTAGTATCTCCCGGAGTCGATGCCGTCGTTATCGATGACGTACTGGAAGGCCTTGGAGACCCAGCCCCCGTTACAGCCGTGGTTCTCGAGGCTGCAGTCCATCAGGTTCTGGGGGCTGAGGGGCTCCAGGAACCCGGTCTTCATCGCCATCTGGCCCTCCAGGGCCCCCACGGCGCTGAAGGCCCAGCAGGAGCCACATTGCCCCTGGGGATTACAGGTACTGTATATGTTTGTGTGTGTGTGTGTGTGTGTGTGTGTGTGTGTGTGTGTGTGTGTGTGTGTGTGTGTGTGTGTGTGTGTGTGTGTGTGTGTGTGTGTGTGTGTGTGTGTGTGTGTGATGCTGTGTGTGTGTGAAGTAGTGTAATGCAAGTGTGGGTGTATATGTTTGTGTGAGCTGATGTGAATATGTGTGTGTTTGTGTGTGTACGTGAGGGTGTGTGATGCTGTGTGTGTTTGTGTGTGTATGTGAGGGTGTGTGATAGAGCCCGACCGATATATCGGCAGGCCGATATTATCGGCCGATATTAGGCATTTTTCTAACTATTCGGTATCGGCATTTATAATGGCCGATAAACGAATATAAAAAAAAAAAGAAAATGGTCCACCAGAGGGCGGTCTAACGCCCAAACCCGCTGATTCAGCCAGAGTTAGGCAAAGTGAATGACGGAGATCGACGGAGATCATCGGTGTTGTTCATGTGTGCAAGTGTGTTCATGGTAAGTTGGCAACTGTCACAAGACATCCATTGCTTGAATAACAATTAAAAGAACATCCCCATCAATTCTCTATTCTGCTGTTTGTACGTGTTAGCTGAGTGAAAAGGATTTAAAGGATAACTACAAATGTGAGGGTGTTTGATGATGGTGTGTGTTAGTGTGTGTAATGCAAGTGTGGGTGTTTATGTATTAGTGTGTGTGTGTGTGTGTGTGTGTGTGTGTGCATGTTAGTACATCGGGCAGATGTACATTGACCACGCCCTGGAGCAACTGCTCATGGACCGCTGGCGTCTCTCTCTCTCTCCTTCTGTCCTCCTCACTCACCTGGCTTTGGACAGGAGACACCAGACCGTACTGTCTCCAGTCCACACTCTCTGGGAGTTTCTCGACCCCCTTGTCCCATCGTGTGGAGGTCCAGCTGTCGAAGCTGGCGGGGTCTTCCTCCGTGAGACGGTTGAGCTTTGCGTTCACTTCGTCTGTGGTCTTGAGTTCACACAGAAACAAAACGTGAAGGATGGACCTAATTCAAATGTGGTGACTTGTATCCATTCGCTGTGATCCGTTCAGATAATCAGCTACAGATTAGACGAAACACACTTTTCGGCATGATTTTAAATCTCACTAACAATAAGAACAGAATGTTATTGATGCTGATTCATTTCCAAAATGAAATGATATAATTCTTGATACCACACATTACAGTATAGTTGTTTCTGTTTCTTTATCTGTTGTTTTTACAATTTTGTCCTGTTTCAGTCCCAGATGATGAACATTATTATGGATTAAAGGTGACATATTATACCACCAGGTGTGAATGTGATTAGCTGTTACAAGCCGTTTTGAGGGTATAATTGGGATGATATGTCACATTTAATCCTATCAGATATTTATCGGGAGATTACGATCGGGAGTCAGAGGGTGGTTTGAGTAAGTGCTGCGAAGGGAACCGGTCTGATCCAGATCCACATTGTTTTGCAATTAGCAGCACTTAGCTGGACGAGAGCCACACGGAGGCGCTGGAGGACCCACCATGTCAGCCAGCTGGTTCAGGCCCAGGGTGAAGGTGGAGTTCCCGGCCTCGGCCTCCAGGTTGTGCCTCCTCACCATCCTCCAATTGTTCTCCCACACGGCCCTTCTGTACAATGCCTCCGCCTGGAGGAGACCATAGCACACCGTCTGTGTGTGTGTGTGTGTGTGTGTTTGTGTGTGCGGTGTGCGTGTGTGTGTGTGTGTAGGTGTTTATGTGAGTTAGGGTGTCGGGGTTTATGTGTGTGTGTGTGTGTTAGTGTGTGTGTGTGTGTGCGTGCACGGTGGTCGTACCTCATTGGTGTACACCTTCTGGAACTCGGCCTTCCATGCTTCCCATTGGTCGTTGAGGTGAGGGGAAGCGAGGCTGAAGACCGCAAAGGTCAGGAAGAGAGCCAGTGAGCGCATGCTGGAAGAATAGACACATAGATGTTAATGTATAGAAAAGATCAATAAACTGCGCTTCCATAGCACTCTAACCTGTGGTCACTCACAATGCTTTACAACGAACGGTTGCTAGTTCGATCCCCAGCTCCTCCTAGCTGAGTGTCGATGTGTCCCTGAGCAAGACACTTAACCCTAACTGCTCCTGATGAGCTGGCTGTCGCCTTGCATGGTTGACTCTGCCGTCGGTGTGTCGGTGTGTCAATGTGTGTATTAACTGATGTAAGTCGCTTTGGATAAAAGCGTCTGCTAAATGCCCCAAATGTAAATGTAAATAAGACCCTGAATGTATGTTGATTTAGACGAATAGAAGAAATGTCAAAACCAAATGAACAAGATGGAAAATCTCATACATGTACTTTGTTGAGCAGTAAGAGGAAGAGATTAGAAGCATGATTTGATCGACTTCTGCTATGAACCCTTTTTATCATTACTCCACTGACTTTCAATCAAAATGATTCCACAACACAACGTTCCTCCTTCTCTGAGAAATCTGTGTTAGTCAACGAATCTGCTACTGAATGGTCTCCATCTAGGAATGATGGACAGAATTGATCTCAATTTACCTTTCTCAAGTCCAACAGAGCTGACGTCTTGTCTCCTGAATGATGGAATTGGGTCTGCGTGCCTGTGTTTGATTCTCCCATCATATATACTGAAAAAAATGATGAAAACGCATTCATAGAAAGGGGAACCAAAGTGTAAGAATAATCAATTGGGTTACTTCCTCCACTGTGGTTTCTGAACGACTGTGGTTGGTCATATATTGAACCCTTTAAACAATGACTGGAATGAATCCAACACAGTCCTTAGCTATTGGTAGTTTAAGGGTTTCTCTTTCTGACTCACATTCCTTCCAGCTACACATAATCCAGCTCCAAAAATGTTTTGTTTTCCGTAGTATCAGGTAAACAGCATGTATTTGCTACACCCAAACCCAACGATGAGTAATCTCTGCAGGATGCCTGCTTTGCACAGGGTTTGTACAGAAGTAACAGACCTAGATGATTGAGCGGATTGATGTTGCTCTACATTTCTAAATAATGTGATATATCCTCCTTGTACCGAAACGGAAAAACTCCTTGTATAGGTCACCTACTTGATTGGTTGCACTAAATCGCCAAAAAATCCCCCTCCTAATTGGCTCCCTGCCTACATACGTTTATCTTCCATATCACAGACATGTGATTGAAAAGCAAGGTGGATTTCCCGAACCAGCCATATAGGAGTTGTCCTGATTGTTCAGAATTGAGCCCGGATCGGTTTGGAATCCAAATTGGTGCAGATACCTATTCCTAGATACATATATAGGACACTAGATAGATGCTTGAACGACCACAACGGACCCCCGATCAGTTATCCACTATAGGGTAGAACGGACGGTGCTCTATCGCACAGAGATTCTTGTTCCTGGCCATGCGGATATACCCTTGCTCTCCCCACCTAGAACCCCAGCTGCAAGGAAGAGTGGAGAAATGTTGAAATGTGAAAAAAAAGAGAAAAAATCCAATGATAAAGTTTTATACTTTATCATTGTTACTTTGCGTGCCACTTTTGATGTGTGGTATCTGTGTGGTCTTTGCAATTCATTGCTGAATACATAAATGTACGATGCCACTGGAAACAAGGCTATTCAAAGCATTTGCTAAACGGTTAAAATAGTTGTATTTGCCTTAAATGATACATTGTTCCGTCTCCAATGTCACGCATTTGTACTAAAATGTTCCACTGGGAGTATTTTGTTTATTTAAGTGATTTAAGGATATATTCATATTGGCTTATTTTTGATATTTTCCCCGTAATCTATCAAACTAAGCTCCGGTCCTCTGTCATTGGTACCCAATAGTAGTTGTAGTATTTAACTACTATATATAGCTCCTACTAATTCCTATAGTAGGAACGTCAGACCAGGATCTGCTGTGTTCAGCTTAGTCTCCTTGGTTTTTCTTTTTAATGTCCATCTGATGCTTCAAGCACATACACAAACAGCCTCCACACAGACAGGGTATGGGAGTGGTCTTCACCTGTTTTTTCACAATCCAGTAATCTAGTCCTTGGTCTGTGCCATAGCCCACCACCAGTACAGCATGGTTGGTGGTCTCAGTACTGCCGTCTGGCAGATTGTACACACCTACGAAAAAGTAGCATTTTGCTTTTAACAAGTAACAGTGCATGAATTGCATTTGATACTTCCTTCTAGTAAAGGGAACTTTTCTGATGCTAAATTTAAAAAACTGTGAATAATGTCCGAAAATACGAACAAAAAAAAATCTGTTATATTTGACGGAAGAGCCGTCCTGCAGCTTTTACTGAGTGATATGCGCTGTGAGAATATCTGTTTTAAGTTGACAGCCCCTGCCACCACATGAGCCAATTTATACTGTATATATACTGTACTATATCCCTGCTAAATCCCTGCTAATTTCTGACCAATCAGGGCATCTCTTCTATTATTGGTTTGAGCAATCCGCCTGTCAATCACAGGTGGGTGAAACTCTTTCTCAATAAAAATAACGTCTCTCTATGTTAAAACCACCTACATTCTCACTTATTTTGCTTTCTGCTGTATATCTTCAAGTGATCAGTGGGGTATTCCAAGAACGGAGGTTTAACAAACACAGTGTTAACGCTGAACTCTAGGTTGATTGACCCTGTGCCAACTAAACCAGAGCTGTCGGTTCCACAGCACGGGTTATGCCAGTGGTTCCCAACCTTTTTCGGGCTGTGACCCCATTTTGACATCAAAAATTTCTGGCGACCCCAGAGAATTCTTTTTATCTAGAATTTTTTTTTTAACGTGTTTTGTTATACTGTGAACAAATACAGAGTAGCCAGGATAAGTGCCCAAATTGACAATTTTCCAAAGATGTCCGGTATATATGCAAGGAGGCACATTTTCTGCTGGTAACCTCTCGACAACAACCGTGCCTCTGTGTGAAATAGTAAGTTTTCATTTTCAGAGCCCTTGTTGCAAACAGACGTGCGCGCAGAGGATGTGAATTGATGTAATTCACTATGGTTACGACCTGGTGCAGTATGTCTGCAATGGGCGCAATTTAGTTATTTTTTTAGCTTCTTCCTACCCGCACATCGTTTTCACCATATCGATGGCAGCTTGCAATATTAAAGTCTCAGTAATGCTATGTGGCCTCATTTTCCTAGCAATGAGATAGCTCACCTCAAGAGAAGCTTTCAGGGCCCGTTCACTGGCAGTCACAGCCTTTTTGAAATACACTTGCTGTTTGTTCGGTCTGCAAATTTATTTTCGAAAAAAGCTCTTGGTTTGCCGACATGCTCTTTGGGTGGTGTCTCAAAGTGTCTTTTGAGTTTGTTTGGCTTCATATTCTCGGCAGACAGGACCTTACTACATAGCAGACATTTCGGCTTCTCCTCGTAGCATTCCATCACACTTGTAAATCCATACTGAATCGTATGTTCGCTGTGTCTTTGGTGTCTGTGCCACAGTTCCTCTTGGAACTGTCTTTGGAGGGACAGGGCCAGGCGGGCAAATAAATCTTTCCATTTTGTTTTATACACTCTGAGTGCAAGTTTGTTTTTACATTTTACAGGTTTGTGTCATGGTCCGTCTTGTTTCCTCGTCTTGTTTTGGTGTGTTACCTGTTTTACTTTGGTATCTCTGTCTTGTTTCTCCCCATGTCAGGTTTCCCTCCTGTGTGATTACTGCTCCCTCCCTAATGTGTCTCAGCTGTTACTCGTTGCGTGCCCTGTGTGTGTTTGGTATTTAAGCCCTTGTCTTTCCTTTGTTCCTTGTCGGATCATTTTAGTTTGTGGTGAGTTCTGTCCTGTGTGTTCCCTGTGTTCCCTGTGTTCCCTGCGTCACCCGTGTTCCTTGCCTTTTGAGTAAATAAATTATCCTTTTACCTGAACTGTCTGCGATTGGGTCCTACCTGCCTGCCTGCCACCTGCTAACCGTGACAGTTTGAGTTTGAACTCAAGTAATGTAACTGTTAGGGATGCACCGAAATAAATTCTTGGCCGAAACAGAAAACCGAAAATAAGGAAACCAAGGCTGAAAACCGAAAACCGAAACACCGAAAGAAATTATTATGACATTATTAGTACGTATGAATGTAGGTTTTTCTGTTTTCCTTGTATTTTAGATTTTGTTTGTCTTCGAAGTAACGCATGCAAACCGTGTGTGTGCCACAGTGCAAATGTTCAAATGTTTTTTTTGGTAACTGGGTAGAAGACCTAAAAGTGACAACTCATCAACTTCACAGATCAAGATGGATTAGTGCTGTAATGGAGCCGCCTTCTATGATTGAACATTATCCAGTGGATGTAAGTCCGTTTGGACTTTTTTATACTTTTGTATACTTTTGTTGTAAGCGCTTCTCGGCATACTCAGCCAATATTGCTCTCTGTAGGGTAGGAGGCCGATGAAAATCTTGGTCCGGGCGTGGATGGGTCATCTGATAGGACTGAGATGTGCTCAGCATCTCCAACATTATAGAGAAAACTACCATTTGCAAAAGACGGAGGGCTACGCAAATAGTCTGGAGTGAATTTCGGCCAGGTCCTCGATTGGTATTGTTGGCTATGTAAGGCTGGCAAAGGCTTTTTAAATATATTAAAGATTTGCGTGAGAATCTATATCTCCAGCAAAAGGTCATCCGGACATGCCAAGATGTCGAGCCGTGGTCTTATCGTTCCCGGTGGATGCACGAATAATTTGCGCTCCGATATCTCCTCATTGGTACCCAATAGTAGTTGTAGTATTTAACTACGATATATAGCTCCTACTAATTCCTATAGTAGGAACGTCCGACCAGGATCTGCTGTGTACAGCTGCGTCTCCTTGGTTTGGCTTTTTAATGTCTATCTGATGCTTCAAGCACATACGCAAACAGCCTCCACTCAGACAGGGTATGGGAGTGGTCTTCGCCTGTTTTTCACAATCCAGTAATCTTGTCCTTGGTCTGTGCCATAGCCCACCACCAGTACAGCATGGTTGGTGGTCTCAGTACTGCAGTCTGGCGGATTGTTCACACCTACGAAAAAGTAGCATTTTGCTTTTAACAAGTAGCAGTGCATGAACTGGATTTGATGCTTCCCTCTATTAAAGGGAACCTTTCTGATTCTAAATGAAAGAACAGTGAATAATTTCAGAAAATACGAACAAATAGAAAAAAAACTGTTATATTTGACGACAGTCAGTTAGTGAGTGATACGCGCTGTGAGAATATCTGTTTTGAGTTGACAGCCCCTGCCACCACATGAACCAATTTATACTGTCTGTATACTATATCCCTGCTATAGCCCAGCTAATTTCTGGCCAATCATTGCATCTCCTCTGTGATTGGCTTGGGGAATCCATCTTGCCAGTCAATAACAGGTGCGTGAAACAATTTCTCAATGAAAATAACGTCTATGTTAAAACCGCCTACATTCTCACTTATTTTGATTTCTGCTGTGTATCTTCCAGTGATCTGATTTGCTCTAACGTGTATTTCCCAGCGATCTTATTCTTTGTAGTGCATGTCAGTGTGTGTGTTCACCTAACCTTCTTTGTAGCTTTGGAACAACTGCAAACCAGCGTTGATTCTGACCGACACAGGCGGTCGGATTTTGATTTGATTTACTTCAACCAACCAAGTAGGTGACCTATGCCTCAAAGTGCCTCTTTGTACCATGTACGGCACTTTGGCCAGTGAAAACTGTTTTTAAATGTGCCTTATAAATAAATTTTACTTACTTACTTACTATACAAGGAGTTTTTCCCAGTATTTCGCTAGAAAGAGGAAATATCACATTATTTAGAAATGTAGAACAAGCATTAATCCGCTTAACCATCGAGGCCTGTTACTGCTGTACAAACCCTGTGAGAAGCAGGCATCCTGCAGGGATTACTAATCGCTGGGTTTGGGTGTAGCTAATACTGGCAGACTGTTTACCTTTACCACGGAAAACAAAACATTTCTTTGGAGCTGGAATATGTGTAGCTGGAAGGAATGTGAGTCAGAAAGAGAAACCCTTAAACTACCAATAGCTAAGCATTGTGTTGGATTCATTCCAGTCATAAAGGTTTAAATATATGACCAACCACAGTCGTTCAGACACCACAGTGAAGGAAGTAACCCAATTGATTATTCTTACACTTTTGGTTCCCCTTTCTATGAATGCGTTTTCATCTTTTTTTTTTTGTATATATGATGGGAGAATCAAACACAGGCACGCAGACCCACTTCCATCATTCAGAAGACAAGACGTCAGCTCTGTCGGATTTGAGAAAGGTAAATTGAGATCAATTTACGTTTCTCTTCCACGAAGAAGTGTGTCATTTCACAGACCTGTGATTGAAAAGCAAGGTGGATCTCCTGAACCAGCCATATAGGCGTTGTCCTGATTGGTCAGAATTGAGCCCGGAGTGGTTTGAAAACCAAATTGGTTCAGATACCTATTCCTAGATATATATAGGACACTAGATACATACTCTCACACAGCATTTCACTCACTCATGGCTGATGGATGGCTACACCATTTTTAACAAATGACCCATTTACATAATAGCTGTTAAATCGTACCTAGCAGCTTTAAGGTGACATCAGGATCACTTCACTGTGGGCCGCCCGGGGTCCTCCTGCTGCCTCCAACCTGTTGCCCAGCCCTGGGGCCTCCACCAGGGGACTTGGGGACTGAGGGCCACTGGGGGACTGATGGCCGCCACGTGAATAAGGTCCATGATGACAGACCCTGGTCAAGGTCAAGGTCAAGGTTCAACTTTATTGTCCCCGTGAGGAAATTTTTCTTGGGCACAGTGCATCATTGCTTTCTTAACATACAGAGTACAACAGAACAAAAAACACAACCACAGACACAAACACAACCAGACAAACCAACATTTTAACATCGAGAACATGGAGCTTGATAGACTTATATTGCCCCTTGCTGTATAACATAGAAATCTACATTATGGGGATAAAGTGCAAGTGTGTATTACACTAGAACTTATGGATACAGTGCTATATGCTAAATTGCTTGGTTCTAAAGTGCTATGTGCTAACCTATTTATTGCACATTATTCTATTGCACATTGTTCGTCAGCTTAATGGGGGCTGGGACAAATGATAATCTAAGGCGGTTAGATTTGCATAGCGGCACACAGTCTTCTCCTTAATGGCAGGGTTTCATATTCAGGGAAGAGTGGGTGTTGGAAATTATTTTCTTTGCTTTTTTCCTAATTGCCTCCTCATAGATGCTTCTTTCCTCCCTACGATTTTCATTGCTGTTTTGGTGCATGCCGGCCAGTTTGCTTTTTAGCTTATCGGTTAGGTTGCCAAACCATGAGGTGATCCCATACCTAATGACGCTCTCTACAATGGCACGGTAGAAAATCATCATGATGTGGCTGCTTACGCCGTACAATCTTAATCTTCGCAAAAATATAGCCTCTTTTACAGTCTATTGCACAGGTTGTCAATATGTGTCTTCCAGCAGAGAAGATTATCAATATGAACCCCTGTGTTGATGGTGATTTGTGATGAGTGTGCAGTGGACCCGTTCTAATCCAGGACCACTCTTAACCTTGTGCCCAGGGTAAAGCAGGATTGGCCCGGTTTCAGCATTGGTTTGTGCTACAAATCGTTCATTCAAATCAGGCCTCGTTGCCTCAGTCAAAAGTACATTTTACAGGGATGACGATAGATGTACCCTTGAAGTCCGTCGATGAAGATAAGTAAAAGAAGCAATCGCTAGACAAAGGAGGTTTTTTTTACACTAAAAACGTAGTAGAAACTAGTTTTTCTGGTAAAACATAGACATTTTATTACAACATATGTTTTATATGTTTCATTTATATCATAATGTATGTACATTCAATTAGCTTTGTAATCATTCTGTAATATTCTAGTTAATTCAGGATTATAACAATTAAAATAAAATAAAATAACCCAGAAGAAGCATGTATTAATGAGGAGACACAGAAGAGTAAAAACATTCAAACATATCTTTGTCTGGTTGTTGGATGCTTAAATGACCACAAGGGGACCCGGATTAGTTATCCACTATGGCAGGGGTGAGCAACTTTCATGATTATGGGGGATGCTTTTGAATTGCAGTCTGCCAGTTGACCCTTCCTGCACTAGAGGGAGAGTAGGATAGCTCGCTATCGCACAGAGATTCTTGTTCCTGGCCATGCGAATATACCCATGCTCTCCCCAGTCAGGACCCCAGCTGAAAGGAAGAGTCGAGAATTGTTGAAATTGTTGAAAAGCAAAAAAAAACACAATATCCGAAGTTCAGTTTCATACTTTATCATTGTTGGTTTGAGTGCCACTTTTAATGTGTGGTATCTGTTTGGTCTTTGTAATCTGTTCTGAATACAAAAATGTATGATACCACTGGAAACAAGGCTATTCAAAACATGTGCCAAATGGTTAAAATAGTTGTATTTGCTTTAAATGACATTGTTTCGCCTCAAATGTCACGCATGTGTACTAAAATGTTCCACTGGGAGTATTTTGTTTATTTAAGTGATTTAATGATATTCATATTGGCATATTTCCGATATTGTTCCTGTATTCTATCAAACTAAGCTGCGTTTCTCTGTCACTGCTGCTCAAAAGTAGTGGTAGTATTTAACTACTATACGTATATAGCACCTACTAATTCCTATTGTAGGAACGTCTCCTTGGTTTGTGCAATGAGACTGCGACTGACTCCATTGCTTGCTAAACAGTAATGCTTTAATGAAACGAATATATCTGCTTCCAGCAACTAGTGTGATCATTCATTATACAACAGCGCCCCTTTGTGTCCTGGGGACCTTATGATATCATTACAGTTTGGCTTTTTAATGTCTATCTGATGCTTCAAGCACATAAGCCAACAGCCTCCACACAGACAGGGCATGGGAGTGGTCTTCACCTGTTTTTCACAATCCAGTAATCTAGTCCTTGGTCTGTGCCATAGCCCACCACCAGTACAGCATGGTTGGTGGTCTCAGTACTGCAGTCTGGTGGATCGTACACACCTACGAAAAAGTAGCATTTTGCTTTAAACAAGTAGAAGCGCATGAACTGGATTTGGTACCTCCCTCTAATGTAAAGGGACCTTTTCTGATGCTAAATCTTTGTACAATGTCAGAAAATACGGACACATTTTTAATAACTGATATATTGACTGTAATTTGTCAGGAATGGCAGAGCCGTCTGTCAGCTGTTAGTGAGTGACATGCTCTGTGAGAATATCTGTTTTGAGTTGACAGCCCCTGCCACCACATGAGCCAATTCATACTGTATATACTCTGTACTATATCCTTGCTATATCCCTGCTCATTTCTGACCCATAGGGGTATCTCTTCTGTGATTGGTTTGGGGGAATCCATCTTGCCTGTCAATCACAGGCATGTGAAACGCTTTATCAATAAAAATAACGTTTCTCTATGTTCAAACTGCCTACATTCTCACTTATTTTGATTGCTGCTGTATATCTCCCAGTGATCTGGTTTGCTGTACCGTATATTTCCCAGCGATCTGATTGGTTGTATGTGTGTCAGTGTGTTCACCTCACCTCCCGTGTAATGATGGAACGACTGCAATCCAGCGTTGATGCTGACCGACACAGGCCCCGCCTCTGCCACGGCAACTTGCAGGGCCGTTTCATTGCCCCTCATGGCAGTGTAATAAGAGGAGCAGTAGCCAGCTTTTGCATTGTACGAATACCGGCAATCTCCAACCTTTTGAAGTGTAGAGAAATAATTACAAAACGCAGACGCACACAACTAGGTTGAATCACGTACAGGCATGTCTGGCTGTTGGCTGCATGCTGTCATGATGTCTGTCTCTGTCTGTACAGTATGAATGTTTTTCATGCATAATATGTATGCAACTATGTCCATCTGATCTATCTCTATGTATGTCTGAGTCAAAAACGTCAGCAATTAGCCACATGTTTTGTACTGGGCTCTTATTTTACCACCAGGTGTGAGTGTGATTAGCCATGAAGAGCCATTTTCAAAATCTGACCTCCCCTGTGACTTGGTGGCACTTGGTGACACTCTCACAAGTGTGAGTGTCCACTAGATGTGTGCTCGATCTATCCGCCTACCAGCCTGCCCAGTGTACTGTAGCAACTGATTGTCTCTTCTATCAATCATACATCCAGGGGGACACCCCCCCTTGTGATGTCACTAAAGCACTGGGCAAGGCAGGGCTTGAAACGGCTTGTAACGGCTAATCACACCCGCACCTGTCGGTAGAGCACGGTGCTTTCAAGAAGAGCAAAATAGCAGAACCTTGTGTTCAAAGTCGTAGTAAATGAACTTTAGGAAAAGGAAAACGGAGGGCACCTTCTCTTCGTAGGGGTAGCATCTCCCGGAGTCGGTTATCGATGACGTACTGGAAGGCCTTGGAGACCCGGCCCCCGTTACAGCCGTGGTTCTCGAGGCTGCAGTCCATCAGGTTCTGGGGGCTGAGGGGCTCCAGGAACCCGGTCTTCATCGCCATCTGGCCCTCCAGGGCCCCCACGGCGCTGAAGGCCCAGCAGGAGCCACATTGCCCCTGGGGATTACAGGTAGTGTGTGTGTGTGTGTGTGTGTGTGTGTGTGTGTGTGTGTGTGTGTGTGTGTGTGTGTGTGTGTGTGTGTGTGTGTGTGTGTGTGAGAGGGTGTGTGTGAGAGGGGGTGTGATGCTGTGAAGTAGTGTAATGCAAGTGTGGGTGTATATGTTTGTGTGAGCTGATGTGAATATGTGTGTGTTTGTGTGTGTATGTGAGGGTGTGTGATGCTATGTGTGTGTGTGTATGTGAGGGTGTGTGATGATGTGTGTGTATGAAGTAGTGTGATGCATCTGTGGGTGTTTATTTGAGTATGGGTGTGTGTGTGTGTGTGTTTGTGTGTCTATGTGAGGGTGTGTGTGTGTGTGCGTGTGTGTGAAGTAGTGTAATGCAAGTGTGAATGTTTATTTGAGTAAGGGTGTGTGTGTGTGTTGTGTAATACAAGTGTTGGTGTATATGTGTGAGCGAGGGTGTGTGTGTGTGCATGTTAGTACATCGGGCAGATGTACATTGACCACGGCCTGGAGCAGCTGCTCATGGACCGCTGGCGTCTCTCTCTCTCTCCTTCTGTCCTCCTCACTCACATGGCTTTGGACAGGAGACACCAGACCGTACTGTCTCCAGTCCACACTCTCTGGGAGTTTCTCGACCCCCTTGTCCCATCGTGTGGAGGTCCAGCTGTCGAAGCTGGCGGGGTCTTCCTCCGTGAGACGGTTGAGCTTTGCGTTCACTTCGTCTGTGGTCTTGAGTTCACACAGAAACAAAACCATCCAAAACTATCCATTCGCTGTGATCCGTTCAGATTATCAGCTACAGAATAGATGAAACACACTTTTCCGGCATGTTTTTAAATCGGACCGACGGTCTTAATGTTATTCTATATTCTATGCTAATTAATTTCCTAATTAAATTATATAATTCTTGATATAACCCATTGTTTTTTACACATTTGGCCTGAATTAGTCCTAGATCATGAACCTTATTCTGGATTAATGGTGACATATTACACCACCAGGTGTGAATGTGATTAGCTGTTACAAGCCGTTTTGAGGGTATAATTGGTATGATATGTCACATTTAATCCTATCAGATATTTATCGGGAAAATACGATCGGGACTCAATGGGTGGTTTGAGTAAGTGCTGCGAAGGGAACCGGTCTGATCCAGATCAACATTGTTTTGCAATTAGCAGCACTTGTGCTCTCGTGTGACGAGAGCCACACGGAGGCGCTGGAGGACCCACCATGTCAGCCAGCTGGTTCAGGCCCAGGGTGAAGGTGGAGTTCCCGGCCTCGGCCTCCAGGTTGTGCCTCCTCACCATCCTCCACTTGTTCTCCCACACGGCCCTTCTGTACAGCGCCTCCGCCTGGAGGAGACCATAGCACACCGTCTGTGTGTGTGTGTGTGTGTGTGTGTGTGTTTGTGTGTGTGTGTGCGTGTGCGTGTGCATGTGCGCATAGGCGTCGATTACGGGGGACATGTCCCCCCCACTATTTAAAATACAAATTTTGTCCCCACCACTTTTAAAAATGTGCAAACCAATTGCGACTGAAAAATCCCCACATACTCACCCGAAATCGTCAAGTCTAAAATCATGCTATAGGCGCGCACAAAGACATCATTTATTAGATAGGCCTACATAATAAACCGTTGGAACACACAAGACCGGAACCCATAGCAACGCCGGTAAACAAACCCCGAGAAGCCCAATCCCTATGAGAGCTCCCTGCGCTACGGCCACCCGGAGGCGCACTGAGCTTTTGGCCGTGATATTATATATACAATTATATTATATTATATACTATTATATATAGAGCTCTGAGAGTCGCAAACGGCAACAATCACTTTCTCCTCCATGCTGCAGTTCACCCCGGACTGCACTGCGCTTAGTTTGAGGGTTGAACGCTGATTGGCTGTTACGTCACTCAGTGGCCATGCTGTTGAACGCTGATTGGCTGTCATCACGCGAAATTCGTGTCAAAGCTGAAATATTTCAACTCGAGCGAATTTGTCGCGCCACAAATCCTCGTGAACGCGCTCGCCTGTGCACGGCGAAAGTGTGGCGCGACAAATCAAAACTTGTCGCCGGTTTTCTCTCGCGAAAAATCCGACCGATACGCGTCTATACGTTCACTTTGTATGGGATCCTGTCGCCCCATCGCGTTTGGTGTGAACGCACAGTGAACGCACTGGAGAAGTTTCAAGACAGACAGCCAAAATTGACAGTTTTATTCAGAAAATAGCCGGTCCTTTTGCTTCCTGTAAAAAGCATGTTTCTGACACTGGATAACGATATGGATACATCATCTAGCCTGCATGTGGAGGGCCACATAAGGTAAGAAATTGGTTTACGTAAACTTTGCTGCTGGCTCTGTTTGCTCGTGATGACCTGGCCAAAGGTTACCCACGGTCCTAAGCGATTGTTATCTGATTCTGGTTGGTGCTCCAGCTAGTATGCATTGTATATATAGATTGCAGCTAGTAGCAGCTACACACGGTGCGAGTGCTATGCCAATGTGTTTATAGTTGTTTAGTCTGATTGAGATATGTGACGACTTGGAGCCTGGATGGCCTATCCGGACATAATTATGTTCTCGCATAACCTGTGTGATTATCCTAAACTGTAGGGGATTTTATTTGCGGGCAATTTGCTTATGATGTTGTAACGAGTGAAGTCTACGTTGGTCCTTCGCAAGTGTTTACTGGTGGTCAGGATTTGGCAGATGCAATTCTCCTCTGGGCGCTTTTTTTTTGCAGCAGCAGCAGCATAACATATGCTACCAGCAGCCCTTGCTCGTCTTCAAAAGGCTGATGCTCAGTACCTCGTTTCATTTCGTACCCCCTTTACAGTCTGGCATTGTTTGTCTGGTAAACTTTGTTGATGTCAAGATAAGTGTTAAATTGCCAACACTGTTCTTTGTCCTGTGTGTATTAGTATTACATATCCCTTGCAAAACAAGCCAAAACACAAACTGTTTTTCAACTTGTATTGTTCGGATAGGATTTTCAACACCTGACAATACACTGTAGAGCATATTGTAATGCAGCGTTGAATGGATGAATAGATTACATGAGGGTACCCATCACTTGTGTAAGTGTGGGTGTTTAGGTGAGTAAGGGTGTAGTGGTGTGTGTGTCTGTGAACGTGTGTAAGTGTGGGTGTTTATGTAAGGAAGAGTGTAGGTGTGTGTGTGTGTGTGTGTGTGTGTGTGTGTGTGCGTGCACGGTGGTCGTACCTCATCGGTGTACACCTTCTGGAACTCGGCCTTCCATGCTTCCCATTGGTCGTTGAGGTGAGGGGAAGCGAGGCTGAAGACCGCAAAGGTCAGGAAGAGAGCCAGTGAGCGCATGCTGGAAGAATAGACACATAGATGTTAATGTATATAAAAGATCAATAAACTGCGCTTCCATAGCACTCTAACCTGTGGTCACCACAGTGCTTTACAACTACTACTTTTCACCCATTCAGAAACATATTCTTACACTTTGAGGATAAGACCCTGAATGTATGTTCATTTAGACCATGGGTTCTCAAAGTTTGGACAGCTGAGGGGTAATTTAGGCACCCAAAATTTGACTGAGGGCCGCCAAAGAAAAAAAAAATCAGGCATGAGACGCCGTCAGCATCCCAGTGGTGAAAAAAAACATTGTACCGTGGACCTCTGGGAGTGAGGTCAAGTGAGGTCTAAATCACGAAACTGAGGTTCATCCTTTCAAAGTAATGTACAGTCGGATTAAAACTAACAAATGTAACAGGATTTAATTGAAAGCTAGAGGGTCGAATTTTCGTTTAAATTAATATTGATATAATAAAAGAAAATTAAAAAAAAAAAGTAAATCTTTTCATTTTTTCTTGCATCTGTGAGTCATTGCGGGCCGCCAGGAATGTTTCTGTGGCCCGCCGTTGGCCCGCGGGCCGCACTTTGAGAACCAAGTTTAGAATAGAAGAAATGTCAAAACAAAATGCAAAATCTCTTTGGGGAACTTAGATTATTTTCCTTATGCATACCTTATACATGAACTTTGTGGAGCAATAAGAGGAAGAGATTAGAAGCATGATTTGATCAACTTCTGCTATTAACCCTTTTTATCATTACTCCACTAACTTTTAATCAAAATTATTATATATAACACAACGTTCCTCCTTCTCTGAGAAATCGGTGTTAGTCAACGAATCTGCTACTGAATGGTCTCCATCTAGGAATGATGGACAAAATGTATCTCAATTTACCTTTCTCAAGTCCAACAGAGCTGACGTCTTGTCTCCTGAATGATGGAAGTGGGTCTGCGTGCCTGTGTTTGATTCTCCCATCATATATACTGAAAAAAATGATAAACGCATTCATAGAAAGGGGAACTAAAAGTGAAAGAATAAACAATTGGGTTACTTCCTCCACTGTGTGAACGACTTTGGTTGGTCATATATTGAACCCTTTAAAGAATGACTGGAATGACTCCACTACAGTCCTTAACTATTGGTAGTTTAAGGGTTTCTCTTTCTGACTCACATTCCTTCCAGCTACACATATTCCAGGTCAAAAAATATGTTTTGTTTTCCGTAGTATCAGGTAAACAGTCTGCATGTATTTGCTACACCCACACTCAGCGATTGCTCATCTCTGCAGAATGCATGTTTTGCACAGGGTTTGTAGAGCACTTGCAGGCCTAGATGGTTGGGCGGAATGATGCTTGTTATCATTTCTAATTACTGTCATATTTCTTCCTTGCACCCAAAATACTGAGACAAACTCCTTGCATGGGTCACATACTTGATGGGTCGAACAAAATCGCCCAAAATGCCCCCTCCTTATTGGCTCTCTGCCTCCATACGTTTCACTTCCATGAAGAAGTGTGTAATTTCACAGAACTGTGATTGAAAAGCAAGGTGGATCTCCTGAACCAGCCATATAGGCGTTGTCCTGATTGGTCAGAATTGAGCCCGGAGTGGTTTGAAATCCAAATTGGTTCAGATACCTATTCCTAGATATATATAGCACACTAGATACTAGATAAATACTCTCACACAGCATTTCACTCACTCGTGGCTAATGGATGGCTACACCATTTTTAACAAAATGACCCATTTACATAATAGCTGTTAAATCGTACCTAGCAGCTTTAAGGTGACATTAGGATCACTTCACTGTGGGCCGCCCGGGGGCCTCCTGCTGCCTCCAACCTGTTGCCCAGCCCTGGGGCCTCCACCAGGGGACTGGGGGACTGAGGGCCACTGGGGGACTGATGGCCGCCACGTGAATAAGGTCCATGATGACCGACCCGGGTGGTGTGTTGTGATGAGTGTGCAGTGGACCCGTTCTAATCCAGGACCACTCTTAACCTTGTGCCCATGGTAAAGTGGGATTGGTTATAGTAACAGAACCTGGTTTCAGTATTGGTTTGTGCTACAAATCGTTCATTCAAATCAGGCCTTGTCGCCACAGTTTGCAGTGATGACGATAGATGTGCCCTTAAACACGTGAATGAAGATATGTAGAAGAAGCAATCGCTAGACAAAGGATGTTTATTTGACACTAAAAACGAAATAGAAACTAGTTTTTCTGGTAGAACATAGACATTTTATTGCAACATATACGTTTTATTTGTTTAATTTATATCATAATGTATGCTAATTTCATTAGCTTTGTAATCATTGTTCAATATTCTAGTTCTAACTGCAATGCAGGATTATAACAATTAAACTAAAATAAAAGAACCCAGAAGAAGCATGTACCAATGTTGAGACACAGAAGAGTAAAAACATTAAAAACCTTTTATTGTATTCAGCATAACATTTCTTTGTGAGGCTGTTGGATGCTGGAACGACCACAAGGGGACCCCGATCAGTTACCAACTATAGGGTAGATGGGACGGCGCGCTATCGCACAGAGATTCTTGTTCCTGGCCATGCGGATATACCCATGCTCTCCCCACCTAGAACCCCAGCTGGAAAGGAAGAGTGGAGAAATTATGAAATGTGGAGAAAAGCAAAAGATACGACACAATATCCAATGATAACGTTTTATACTTTATCATTGTTAGTTTGTGTGCCACTTTTAATGTGTGGTATCTGTGTGGTCTTTGTAATTCATTGCTGAATACACAAATTTATGATGCCATTCGAAACAAGGCTATTCAAAACATTTGCTAAATGGTTAAAGTAGTTGTATTTGCCTTAAATGACACATTGTTTCATCTCCAATGTCACGCATTTGTACTGAAATGTTTCACTGGGAGAATTATGTTTGTTTAAGTGATTTAATGATATTTATATTGGCATATTTCGGATATTGTTCCCGTATTCTATCAAACTAAGCTCCGGTCCTCTGTCATTGGTACCCAATAGTAGTATAGTAGTATTTTACTACTATATATAGCTCCTATTAATACCTATAGTTGGAACGTCAGACCAGGATCTGCTGTGTACAGCTTCGTCTCCTTGGTTTTTCTTTTTAATGTCTATCTGATGCTTCAAGCACATACACAAACAGCCTCCACTCAGAGGGGGTATGGGAGTGGTCTTCACCTGTTTTTCACAATCCAGTAATCTTGTCCTTGGTCTGTGCCATAGCCCACCACCAGTACAGCATGGGTGGTGGTCTCAGTACTGCAGTCTGGTGGATCGTACACCCCTACGAAAAAAGTAGCATTTTGCTTTAAACAAGTTGAAGTGCATGAACTGGATTTCAATTTCCCTCTATGAAAGGGAACCTTTCTGATGCTAAATTAAAGAACAGTGAATAATGTCAGAAGTTTATTTATATTCGAACAAATATAAATAAACTTTTATATTTGACGACAGTCAGTTAGTGAGTGATACGCGCTGTGAGAATATCTGTTTTGAGTTGACAGCCCCTGCCACCACATGAGCCAATTTATACTGTCTGTATACTATATCCCTGCTATATCCCAGCTAATTTCTGGCCAATCATTGCATCTCCTCTGTGATTGGCTTGGGGAATCCATCTTGCCTGTCAATAACAGGTGTGTGAAACAATTTCTCTATGAAAATAACGTCTCTGTTAAAACCGCCTACATTCTCACTTATTTAGATTTCTGCTGTATATCTTCCAGTGATCTGATTTGCTCTAACGTGTATTTCCCAGCGATCTTATTGATTGTAGTGCATATCAGTGTGTGTGTTCACCTAACCTTCTTTGTAGTGATGGAACGACGTCAATCCAGCGTTGATGCTGACCGACACAGGCCCCACCTTTGCCACGGCAGCTTGCAGGGCCATTTCATTGCCCCTCGGGACAGCGGCAAAAGACACGCAGTAGCCAGCTCTTCCTCTGGACGAATACCGGCAATCTCCGACCTTTTGAAGTGTAACGAAATAATTACAAACAAAAAAAAGGCGCACACAACTAGGTTGAATCGTGTACAGGCATACCTGGCTGTTGGCTGCATGCTGTCATGATGTCTGTCTGTCTGTACGGTATGTATGTTTTTCATGTATAATATGTGTGCAACTATGTCTGTCTATGGTCCGTCTGTCCATCTGATCTATCTGTATGTATGTCTGTCTCTCTGTACATTGTGGGCATGGTTTGGAGTCAATAACGTCAGCAATTAACCTCTTCATGTTTTGTACTGGGCTCTTATTTTACCACCAGGTGTGAGTACGATTTGCCATGAAGAGCCATTTTCAAAATCTGACCTCCGCTGTGACTTGGGGAGAATATTTGCTACTACCACTAAGATCTGCCAATCATGAACTTGCCCATGTTAGTGCTGTTCTGTGGCCACCGCTAACAGGAAAAGAAAAAAGGTTGGTGACACTCTCACAAGTCGGAGAGTCCACCAAGATATGTGCTGGATACTTCAGCCTACCAGCCTGCCCAGTGGACTGTAGCAACTGATTGTCTCTTCTATCAATCATACATCTAGGGGGACACCCCCCCTTGTGATGTCACTAAAGCACTGGGCAAGGTAGTGCTTGAAACGGCTTGTAACGGCTAATCACACCCGCACCTGTCGGTAGAGCACGGTGCTTTCAAGAAGAGCAAAATAGCAGAACCTTGTGTTCTAAGTAGTAGTAAATGAACTTTAGGAAAAGGAAAACAGAGGGCACCTTCTCTTCGTAGGGGTAGCATCTCCCGGAGTCGATGCCGTCGTTATCGATGACGTACTGGAAGGCCTTGGAGACCCAGCCCCCGTTACAGCCGTGGTTCTCGAGGCTGCAGTCCATCAGGTTCTGGGGGCTGAGGGGCTCCAGGAACCCGGTCTTCATCGCCATCTGGCCCTCCAGGGACCCCACGGCGCTGAAGGCCCAGCAGGAGCCACAATGCCCCTGGGGATTACAGGTAGTGTGTGTGTGTGTGTGTGTGTGTGTGTGTGTGTGTGTGTGTGTGTGTGTGTGTGTGTGTGTGTGTGTGTGTGTGTGTGTGTGTGTGTGTGTGTGTGTGTGTGTGTGTGTTACTGTAATGCAAGTGTGGGTGTTTGTGTGAGCTGGTGTGAATATGTGTGTGTGTGTGCATGTTTTTTGTGTGTGTGAGGGTGTGTGATGCAGTGTGTGTGTGTGTGATGCTCTGTGTGTGTGTGTGAAGTAGTGTAATGCATCTGTGGGTGTTTATTTGAGCAAGGGTGTATGGTGTTCGATGGTGTGTGTTTGTGAAGGTGTGTAATGCAAGTGTGGGTGTTTATGTATTAGTGGGGGTGTGTGTGTGTGTGTGCATGTTAGTACATCGGGCAGATGTACATTGACCACGGCCTGGAGCAGCTGCTCATGGACCGCTGGCGTCTCTCTCTCTCTCCTTCTGTCCTCCTCACTCACCTGGTTTTGGACAGGAGACACCAGGCCGTACTGCCTCCAGTCCACACTCTCTGGGAGTTTCTCGACCCCCTTGTCCCATCGTGTGGAGGTCCAGCTGTCGAAGCTGGTGGGGTCTTCCTCCTTGAGACGGTTGAGCTTTGCGTTCAATTCGTCTGTGGTCTTCAGTTCACACAGAAACAAAACGTGAATTCAAATGTGGTGACTTGTATCCATTCGCTGTGATCCGTTCAGATAATCAGCTTCTCCTCCATGTCGTGGTTCATGTACTTCAGGGAATCAAAGCCAAAGTTCCTTTCCCCCAATTTCTTCTCAACCATGGCTGAGATAACCCCCACTACGAGTCTCGTTGTGGAAATACCAGAGACGAGAGTCCGACGTGTTATGCGCCATAACACCAACAGCAGAACGGTTATCCAAATAACAAAGAAGTGTACAACACTTGGAGCTCTATATCTAAATAATTTCTTATAATACATAGATAGATCATATAATCCATATTATCACGGCCAAAAGCTGTGTGCGCCCCTAGACGATATTATGAATCACAAACGACTGCGTCTGGTTCTCCGACGTCTCTGGTTCTTCCACTTCCACATCATTCTGAAGAAGACTGAACGGCGCTGCTCGCTGCTCGCCGCCGGCTGCTCGCTGCCGGCTGCCCGCTGCCGGGCGGTGGTGCTTTGTGGGGGTGGTGCCTCGCGGCAGCGGGCAGCGTGGCTCCGGCGGGGGACTATCACGGGCAACAATCCCTTTCTCCTCCATGTCGCAGTTCATATACTTCTGGGAATCAAAGCCAAAGTTCCTTTCCCCCAATTCCTTCTCAACCATGGCTGAGATGACCCCAACTACACTCTCGTTGTGGAAATACTAGAGAGGTGAAAGAGCCGACGTGTTAAGCGCCATAACACCAACAGCTGAATGGTTATCCAAATAACAGACAAGTGTACAACATTTGCGTTACAGTATGTGTAATCTCAAACACACACACACGTGTGGCGCTCACACCATTGTAGCTCATTGTCTCATTTGCGGGCCAAATTCTCTGGGCGGGCAAGGCAGAGAAAGGGGAGGTAACTTGGCCCATTATGACGACATATGGGGCCACATTCCAAATCAGCGCGCCTGAGCTTCCACTTTTTCAAAGGCGAGCAGGATACCTAGTGCTTGTTTTTCACCGAACGCAAGTTTTAGCCCCTGGGGGATATACGGGCTAGTGGAGCTCATATTTACTTTAGAAAACCTCATGAAGTGAGATTGTCATGCCATGGGACCTTTAAAACTGACCGACAATAAGAAAACATGGTATTCTATGCTAATTCATTTCCAAAATTATATGATATGATTCTTGATAACACACATTACAGTATAGTTGTTTCTGGTTCTTTATCTGTTGTTTTTACACATTTGGCCTGTTTCAGTCCTAGATGACGAACATTATTCTGGATTAAAGGTGACATATTATACCACCAGGTGTGAATGTGATTAGCTGTTACAAGCCGTTTTGATGGTATAATTGGGATGATATGTCACATTAATCCTAATCAGATATGTATCGGGAGATTACAACCGGGAGTCAGTGGGTGGTTTGAGTAAGCGCTGTCAAGGGAACCGGTCTGATCCAGATCAACATTGTTTTGCAATTAGCAGCACTTAGCTGGACGAGAGCCACACGGAGGCGGTAGAGGACCCACCATTAGTGGTGTCGAGATGATGCCTCATGACCATAGCTCATGACAGTCAAAGCCTCTCAGCCAGATGAACCACCGAAGTGGTTCGACCTCAAAGCTTCAAATAAGTACGCTAGGGACACCTAGTGGTGATGAAAAAGAGTTTCCAGTGAACCCAACCCAATGTGATGTTTGCTTCGTGTGCTGATACAACATCAAATCATTTGAGAATTAAAGTCATTTCAGTGATACATGTGTGTGAGTGTGCCGTTCATAAATATCTCCCGAGCTCATGGTAGAAAATAAATAATTTGGCAACAATTTTTATTATTCATAACGGCCAAAATAGACTTATCAACTACAGTTCTCATAATTGAAACAATAATACTTGAAGTGATTAATGGATTAAAGTGGTATCACACTGCATGATGACTGAGAATGAGTGTGATTAATTCAATAGCCATTAAAGTGGCTTGAATCTTGAAATCTCTGAAATTGGTAGGATCTTCTTTTTGTAAATGATGTGCCAATTATGAACCCATATCGCGGAAAAGCCCGAGATTAAGCCTCGAACGTCACACGCAACGTCATTTCGCCCATGTGAATCCTACTCGATACGGAGCTTCGCTGGGGGAGGAGCCGACGTACTCCACACACGCCCCGATGTCTCGACGCAAACCATAACATCACTACCCACCATGTCTGCCAGCTGGTTCAGGCCCAGGGTGAAGGTGGAGTTCCCGGCCTCGGCCTCCAGGTTGTGCTTCCTCACCAGCCTCCACTTATTCTCCCAAACAGCCCTTCTGTACACCGCCTCCGCCTGGAGGAGACCATAGCACCATAGCACCAAAACACAACTACGGGTATTCAGACCAACCCATTTTAGATTTGCGTTGGGTGCAAGAGTCAGTTATCCGCCGGTATAACAGCATCAGCGCCAGAGACCCGCCCACAAAGCTACTTCCGTTTTGCACTTCTCACTTGCGTTTCAGACTGTTAAAATAGGGCCTGTATGTGTGTGTGTGTGTGTCTGTGAACATGTAAGTGTGGGTGATTATGTGAGTAAGGGTGTAGGTGTGTGTGTGTGTGTGTGTGTGTCTCTGTACCTGTGTGCCTGCCTGTGTGTGTGTGTGTGTGTGTGTTTGTGTGTGTGTGTCTCTGCGGTGTGTCCCTGGCAGGCGATTTCATCCGAGTTCTGTACGAGTCTGAGGGGTACTGCAAGGTGGACCCCATGCACGTCCCCCCATCCTGAAACTTGCGTTTCAGACCGTTAAAATAGGGCCTGTGTGTGTGTGTGTGTGTGTGTGTGTGTGTGTGTGTGTGTGTGTGTGTGTGTGTGTGTGTGTGTGTGTGTGTGTGTGTGTGAACATGTAAGTGTGGCTGATTATGTGAGTAAGTGTGTGTGTGTGTGTGTGTGTGTGTGTGTGTGTGTGTGTGTGCACGGTGGTCGTACCTCATTGGTGTACACCTTCTGGAACTCGGCCTTCCATGCTTCCCATTGGTCGTTGAGGTGAGGGGAAGCGAGGCTGAAGGCCGCAAAGGTCAGGAAGAGAGCCAGTGAGCGCATGCTGGAAGAATAGACACATAGATGTTAATGTATAGAAAAGATGAATAAACTGCGCTTCCATAGCACTCTAACCTGTGGTCACTCACAATGCTTTACAACTACTACTTTCCACCCATTCAGAAACATATTCTTACACTTTGAGGATAAGACCCTGAATGTATGTTGATTTAGACGAATCGAAGAAGTGTCCAAACCAAATGAACAAGAGGCAAAATCTCTTTTTGGAACTTAGATACATTTTCTTGATATACATACATCATACATGTACATTGTTGAGTACCAGTAAGAAGAAGAGATTAGAAGCATGATTTGATCGACCTTTTCTATTAAACCTTTTTGTCATTACTCCACTAACTTTCAATCAAAATGATTCCACACCACAACGTTCCTCGTTCTCTGAGAAATCGGTGTTAGTCAACGATTCTGCTGCTGAATGATGGACTGATGGACAAAAGTGATCTCAATTTACCTTTCTCAAGTCCAACAGAGCTGACGTCTTGTCTCCTGAACGATGGCAGTGGGTCTGTGTGCCTGTGATTGCTTCTCCCATCACAAAACTGAAATCCTTTCGTAGAAAGGGGAAGTAAAGGTGAAAGAATAAACAATTGGGTGGTTCCCTCCACTGTGGTTTGAAACAACTGTGGTTTTTGAACCCTTTGAAGATTAACCGTACTGAAACCATTACAGTCCTTACCTGGTAGTTTAAGGGTTTCTCTTTTTGACTCATATTCCTTCCAGGCACATGTAAAAATATGCTTCGTTATCTGTAGTATCAGGTACACAGTCTGCATGTTTTTGCTACACCCACACTCAGCGATTACTAATCTCTGCAGGATGCATGCTTTGCACAGGGTTTGCAAGGAAGTTGCAGTCCTAGAAGGTTGAGTGGATTGATGCTTGTTATCCATTCCTAATTACTGTCATATTTCTTCCTTGCACGCAAAATACTGAGACAAACTCCTTGTACGGGTTACCTACTTGATTGGTTGAACTAAATCGCCAAATAGTCTGCTCAATGTCTGCTCCCTGCCTCCATTTGTTTCTCTGCTACTCAGAAGTACTGCATTTCACGGACCTGTGATTGACTTTCTAGGAGTTGTCCTGATTGGTCAGAATTTAACCTGGAGCGGTTAGAAATTTAAATTGGCGCAGATACCTATTCCTAGAAACATATCTAGGAAACTAGATGCTAGATACTATTTATAGTTAGTTATGGTAACAGAACCCGGTTTCAGCATTGGTTTGTGCTATAAATCCTTCATTCAAGTCATTCCTTCGTCGCCTCAGTCAAAAGTAAATTTCGCAGGGATGACGTTAGATGTACTCTTAATCACGCAAATGAAGATATTGTAGGACATTAAAATAGTTTGTGTGTTATGTGTTGCATTGTATTTCGTTGTCCGCTATGCCAGTTGTTCTATGTGCATGTATTGCAATGTTCTTCTTGTCAATCAGTGTGCTGGCGAATCATTAGTCAGCTGGGGGAGGGCCTTGGAACCAGTGTTTGTTAGTGTGGGATTTTTGCAGGGGATTTTTGCCGTTGGTTACGGGTTTCAGTGACCTGTTTTTTGTAACATTAAAAGTTCCTTCAAATACTAATGACTGGACATCGTTATGTCAACGGCGAGGTCATTACAATATGTAGAAGAAGCAATCGCTTTTGATCACAGTGTCAGACTCAAACAAGAATCACCCTGTTGTCAGCCAACAGGCAGGAAGGGCGGGAAGGACAGAGAATACACCATGTAACTCTTTCTCTCTCACTCTCTCTCTCTCTCTGTCTCTCGTTTGGCTGAGGCTGTTACTGCCGTGCGTCACCCATCCTTTCCTCTTCCTGACTCCCGGGAAGGGGTAGAGAGGGAAAAAAAGAGGACCGGGTATAGTGCTGATCAGCGCAGCTTCCAAAAGCAGCAGATGGCGATCTGCTGAGTCAGCGTGAGCTGCCATTCGGCGACACCGGAGGAAGTACCTGACCGAGTATTGCTGGAGCGGGCGGAGACTCTCACTGCGCTTTAGTTATGGTTTCAGATGAAATGTCTTTTTTGTAGGGTTCCCCAAGTGTCCCCCCCTGTTCCATTGACAATGTCCACCGTTTTTATTTCAGTATAAGAGACAGTGGGGCGGGGGGGGGGAGACAATCTCCCGGCTTTAATTGTGAAGAACTAAACACTAAGTCACGACGCTCGTCAGTCGGGAGTCGGTTGCCCACCCGTACCATCCCTGGAGACCACCCAGAGCCTTCTCCAGTGGTTTGGGGGAGAGTTTCTATGAATTGCCTTGCTTGATTTTCTCATCCATGGCTGGAGCTTTCAGTGGGTTTGAGGGCCGCTGTCTGATTCTCCCCACTTTTCCCACATTGAATGGCTCGTTCTGCACACCTCGCTGATCCCTTGGTTACGTCTGCTGTCTCAATGATGCTACTTTTGGGGGTTAGGGCTCAGGTGCCTTGGTATATTTCTCTATCTATATGAGCCCGTTTCATCAGGTTGTGTATAGTCTGATGTGTAGAGCCTGTGAAGTCCTGGCAGAGTGTACCAACAAAAATGTCATCAACTTTTCAGCGTCAGAATTGTTCGTGATTTAATAATTCACAATATACAATCCATTTTCATTCTCCCATTGCCTCAGTAAGGAATTGCGTATGGTTGACCTCACTGTGTATTGAATGAGACCCGATCCACACTACAAATCGCAGCTGTCGGCAAACAAAGCTCATTTTCCCCACGACTTCTCTGTGTGAAGATTAAGTCCTTACGTGTGAAGCGTTCATGTGCTCCCTCACTCACCATAGAACCACCTGCACGAGATCAGGACCTTGGCATACACCGCTCTATGATTGCATTGTAATACGCTACGCCCCCCCCCCCCCCCCCCCCTCCACCAAATACCATGCCCCTGTGATGAGTGAAGAGCTTCTAAGATTAAGCCTATAGTCAGTGAATTATTATACCCAGCTTGGACTGTGTGTCAGAATTCCTAATACAACAATGTGTGCCTTGAGAACAGAGTTGGCCTTAACTTTTATCATTAGGCTACACCCACTTACTACTTCTGTACTACTTACCACTCCCCCCCCCCCCCCCCCATCTGCTGTTACCTAAAGCTCCTCACTTGGCTGACCCCCAGGACCTGCCTCGCACCATCCAATCCATGCATTCTGGAGCGCGTCCATCCATGAGTACATAATCCACCCCCACCATCCCAGCATGAGTGCCACACTGCCAGTATGTGTGTATCTAGGACCAGGTGGTGGTTGTCCAGGAAATTTGGAGCTGGAAATAGAGAGAGAGAGAGAGAGAGAGAGAGAGAGAGAGAGAGAGAGAGAGAGAGAGAGAGAGAGAGAGAGAGAGAGAGAGAGAGAGAGAGAGAGAGAGAGAGAGAGAGAGAGAGAGAGAGAGAGAGAGAGAGAGAGAGAGAGAGAGAGAGAGAGAGAGAGAGAGAGACTTGAGTTATAACAACACACCACACACAAAACCGAAATTACTTAGCTGTTGAAGATTAGGCGTTCTTTCCATTGGCCACATTGTGTGTGTTTGTCCTTGTATGAATTATTATAGGATAGGTTATTTAGGAGAGAAGAGCCAGCGTTCACAGTGTTTTTTTCTGTTGTTAGACCATTTTGGAAGAAAGAAGAACATCAAAACTCTAAATATAGTAAATTACCCCTATTTTAAGATCTGAGATTGAACATGATGCTGCTAGAACTGGAATTCTACATAATGGATGAAAGGGTGAGTTGAAAAGCCTTTCTGTTTATGGTTCACAACTTCACTAAACATGAGGGTTTAATTTATTATTTTCTTTCTTTGATTTAAATCTTTTGATTTAGGCGGTCCATAGATGCGACTCTGCTATTTTCAACAAAGACCAAAAACCATGTTGTTCCCACCTGTTATTTGACTAATGTTCCTTCTATTCCATAATGCCTCTCTTACCTGGTGAGTGAAAGTGCTGTCCCCTAATGGTGAAGTCAACAGTGGATTTCACCAAATAACTGACAAAGATCTAACTTTGATGTTTTTCAGAGTTTGTTTTTCACATGCCGGTCATTGGCAGTTTGGTATTTAGCTCGCTAGACATGAGTAATTCAAGGGGTCTTTCAGAAGAACATTTTAATAGATTCTCTATACAATTAGTTTTTTGGGAAGATTCTTCCATGTTTGAATTTAGTTGAGAAACTTGACGCTTTAATAACATCACCAAAGTACCTTGACTTTGTTTGTGGAGCGACTCTCATGTATTGATCCTTGGAGTTAACTCCATAAATGACAGAAGACTAACTGGATCGAGCAATTATTACCACCCTTTAAAAGGCCAGGTTCACGTCTCGGAGATAACGATGGATTAATTCACAGTATGTTATAGAGCACTATTTATCCTCAGTGGAAGGAAAAACAACATCTGGTAGTTTATTATCTGTATCAAGGATCCTTATCGAGGATTAAAGTGCAGCTGCCCTTGGTCCCAATATGCCCAAGACTAAATTAGCTGTGGCTGCGCGCTCATATCTCGTGAATGTCCACAGACTTTAATTTAATTTAATTTAATTAAACAGTCAACCCAAAGCTCTGCAGATGGCAAATGTCTTCTCAGTTCTGAGAGAGTTTGAGAGTAGCTGCTGCTTTGTGAATCGATGAGATAGTCATTTTATATTCATGCTTATAATCCGTCAAAACATTGACAGCCTATATCGATTTTGGCTGCTCCCGACAGAAAGGTATTATCTTTATTGCACAATGATTCCCATTTTGATTAAATGTCTAAGGTCAGTCATGGTTATAACTGCACATAATTTGCTCTTCATTCCAGTATAATGCAGTAACCAGACCTTTTCAAATGTTGACTTTTCTGCTTTATTTTGTCCTTCTATTAGGAAGACTTGCCTTCATCCACAGGTTTTTGGTAATGAGAATCTACTGGCGTTTGTCCTAGAGGTAAGCATACCATGACATTCCACAGGCAAATGCTCCATTTTTTTTATCAATGGTAGACATGCATACAATTTTCATATAATGCTGACATAACCTGATTGGGTGATTGGGTAGTTTAACAGAACTTTTCCAGCTGGAGTAGGGTCCTTTCAGAGACCTTGCCAAATGTTGGCCTCTGTGATGTTGTGTTTGTGTTGTGTTGCAGTTGCGTTAATACACAGTTTCATGCACGTCATTTGTGACCCATATAGTTGGACATTTTCTGTTGCCGATCTTCTTTGTCTTGCTATAAAGGCACGCCGCCAAATGTTTAAGACGCCTGGAGTGCAGTGGCGGCTAGGCTTAGTGGCTCTCTACCTGTGGGTGTTCGGGGCGGTGCACACCAAAGACACACCCTGGACGTGTCCCCAACCCTGCCGATGCAACAGCAGAACCCTGGAGGCCAACTGCTCCGACTGCCAGCTCGGGGTGGTTCCAGACGGGTTCCCGCAGGACTGTCGACTTCTGAACCTCACTCACAACCACCTCAAGATCCTGGTGAGCCAGCAGTTCAAGACGTGGACACAGCTTGAGGAGTTGGACGTAAGCGACAACCCCCTAGTGACGATTGAAGCTGAGGCCTTCCTGGGACTACGCAGCCTGCTCACGCTTCGCCTCGCCCGCAACCGCCTCAGGGTTATTCCTGCAGGGGCGTTCAAAGGCCTGCCGCGACTGAAGCTGCTGGACATACGGGACAATCAGATACTCGTGTTGCTGGACTTCACCTTCCAAGACTTGCCGTCTCTGCTGCGAATCGACACAGGCCGAAGTGATCTGGTCTTCGTTTCGCCACACGCCTTCGCCGGCTTGACCAATCTGCGAGAGTTAAACGTAGACAGATGCAATCTGACTGCGGTGCCAACCGAGGGACTCAGACCTCTGAACGGGCTCGGGGCGCTCAGCTTTCACCGGCTCGGCCTCACCACGCTGACCAACTATTCTTTCCGATGGTTGGGGAACCTCAAGAAGCTCGTCATCTCCCATTGGTCTGTTCTGGAGACCTTGGAGGGAAACAGCCTCTTTGGCCTGAATCTCACCTTCCTGACTGTAAGCCACTGCAACCTCAGTGTCGTCCCCTACGCCTCGTTGCACCATCTCGTATACCTTGTGCACCTCGACTTGTCCTTCAACCCCATCCGGTACGTGCGTGGGAACTCGCTCAGAGACCTGCTGCGCCTCCAAGAGTTCCACCTGGTGGGCGGCCAACTGCTCCGCATCGACCCCAGAGCCTTCCACGGTCTGGCCCGGTTCAAGGTGCTCAACGTTTCGGGAAACCTTCTGAAAACGCTCGAGGAGGGGGTCTTCAGTTCGGTCAGCAGCCTGGGCGTGCTGAGACTCGACGACAACCCCCTGGCCTGCGACTGTCGGCTGCTATGGGTGCTGCGAAGACGGGTCCATCTCGTCTTTGACAGGCAGCCGCCGGTGTGCACCACCGAGGTCCGGTTCCAGGGCTGGAGCTTTATGGATTTTGCCGAGGTCGATCTCCCGGGTCCGTTTACCTGTCGCCGCTCTCGAATAGTGAACCGCAAACCTCAATACGTGCAGATAGCCGAGGGATACACGGTTCATTTGCACTGCAACGCAGAGGGTGATCCGACGCCATCGGTCAGCTGGCTGAACCCGCAGCGTGTTCAGCTGTCGGCCGTCGGGAGGCTGCAGGTCCTCACTAACGGCTCTCTGGAGGTTCGCTACGCACAGGCGCGGGACAGCGGTGTTTACGTCTGCCTGGCGTCAAACGCCGGGGGGAACGACAGCATTCGCGTGAGTCTCGCAGTGCGAGGCTTCTCTCGTTCGTCCCGAAACTCCTTGCTTTTCAACGAAACCCAGTCGTTTCCGTTTGAGGTAAAAACACTGGCGGTTGCGATCACCATTGGGGTTCTTTCATTCTTTAGTTCGGTTACCATTTGTTTTATTTTCATGTTTCTCTGGAGCAAAGGAAAGGGGCAATATAAGCACACAGCAACGATTGAATATGTGCCGAGAAGTGCAGCATCAAATAACAACAACGGAGGCAAAGGCCATGGGGAGTCCAGCAGATTCACAATGAAGCTGATATAGGTGATTCATTGTATCACATGCTTCTGCTGACTGTACACACATCACGTGGACGGTTGTGTCTTTATATATGGCTAAACTAATTAAAAATGGAAGGAAAAACGGGTAATGATCGAACATGTTATCATCTCATGGGGCGCAAGTTAAGCTAGCCCCAAGTTGTTTGAAAACAGCTGAAGTTAATACAGTTGGATGTACAATCACATATAACGTTTTGTAGCATACTATATATAGGCCGAGCTGCTGAATAGGTGAATGCATGCCCCCTCCTGTTGGTCATTAGCATTGATTACTAATACTTAAATACTAATACTAACATTTTAACATTAGATATATTTTGAAATTATGAATACTGTTGATTACTATTTTTTAAGAAATACCACAAGCTGGAATGCACTTTTGGAAGGTCATGTAAAATATATGAATAAATAAATAACCTGTAATCTAAATCACAGCATGCTACCTCAATTCCCAATTTCACATTCGGAGAATGGAAGATGACGTGGGTCCGAAATGAATGAATAAATAAATAAATGTAACGTGTCTGTGGATTCTTGATTCTGGTGTCATGATTGAATATAACCTCAGAATTATCTTACACAATGCCTTGGATGCTGAAATAAATTATTATTCTCAATGTTGCTGTCTGTGATGAATACAAACATTTAGCTTTACATTTAGTCAATCACACACAGTTTTTGATTGTTGAATTCAATCAATTGATGTTGTAGGCTATTGCGTGGGGCATGAGCTGCATATTATTTATTCATAACAAATCTTAACAAAAAAATGCGCTTTTATTTTTTGCTCGATAAATTAAATTGTATCCGATATAAAAAAAGATAAGAAAAATAAGGACGGTAGTACAGCTAGTAGTTAATTAAGAAAAATAAGAAGAAAACAAAGAAGAAACCATAAAATAATGCACATCAACTATATCAATGTACGTAGATGCATGTAGATGACAAAGCTGAGAAGAAACATTCATAGTGAGGTCCCCACTTCACTTTAGGCGTCTTTGAGTGTTATTAATTATTATTATTCTTCATGTTTAACCTCTGTTTTCCTTTTATTCCTAGTCTGTTTTACATAGTTTTGAATGATGACTATATGCTCTGTAAGGTGACCTTGGGTGTCTTGAAAGGCGCCTCTAAATTAAATGTATTATTATTATTATTATTATTATTATTATTATAAACAGTCCACACGTTTATCACCGCGTCATGAAATGAAGGAGGGCGTATCTTCAGTCGACCGTCACGTGAGCCAACCCGGAAATACTCTACTACTACAACAGGAACACTAGGAGCTATGAGTAGCGTTAGCTAACGCTTGCTTATCACCTAAATGACATGGTTTGATTGTTTTTAGAGATTCAAAGTGCGTCGGAAGACGAGTGACACTCATTCCCGTGCAACAACAAAACGATAGTCTCTGTGAATCTTTAAAAAGTGTCTCTAGTAGACGTTATTCTCCTCTTGTGGGCTAGTCTTAGCCACTACAACAATGAGTCTGGCGGTAGCCCGAGAACCCCGCAACACTGCGGGGAACCGCATGTCAAAACTCCTCGATGCTGAAGAGGAGGATGACTTCTACAAGACTACCTATGGCGGGTTCAATGACGTGAGTAAAAATAGTAAAGCTGGCGCATTAAATGATTTACTGTTTGCGATCTGTTAGCGATCTGTTATGAGTAAAACGGTTTATGGCATTGTATACTGCTCATCTCTCTGGATCTCTTTATGTCACTTAAAAGTTAAAACCTATATGTGTCATTACTTGCTGCTTATTGACGAGCACACCATTTAGGTCTTCCCTTCCAGCTATCACTGTACACACAGGAGGCGTTTGAAGGCTTTTTTCCCCCCAATAGTGCATTTCTATTGTCAGCTTGGGTCATCCTGTTTGTTTCTGCACGCCATAAATCGACGTTTGTCATGTATGAGTATCTTTCGGTTAATAAGTCTGAAGCGTTCAATCACTTTGGAAATGTTGACTGCGCCACAGGCTTCTGAAAGCAAACAAAACAAACTTGGATTTTTGTGTAACCAAAGGCATGGCGATATATAAAGGATACCCTAAGAGGTCAATAGAGGTGCTGTCACCTACCACAGAGTTCATTGCCATTGAATACAATCCGATGACTTATATTTAGATGAATAGGGGTGGAATATAATTGGGGAGGGAATTGCTACTACACCAATCGAATGATATTGCGAATGCGTACGTCCTCTTAGACTAGAACTTCAATATACTCCCCCTCTCAGGGTATTACAATTAAAATTAGGGCATTTAGCAGACGCTTTTATCCAAAGCGACTTACATCGTTTAATACACACATTGACCCACCGACGGCAGAGTCAACCATGCAAGGTGTCAGCCAGCTCGTTGCTCAGGGACACATCAACACTCAGCTAGGAGGAGCTGGGGATCGAACTAGCAACCTTTTGGTTACAAGACAACTGCTCTACCTCCTGAGCTAAGCCAACCCCAGGGTGTACTATGGAGCGATGGACTTTTTCCTATACTCTCATTCAGCAGTGACGGTATTATAGGAAGGCTGTTCAGTGAACGTCCTGTTGACCCCTCTGCCCCCCAGGAATCGGGGGATGACGAGTACCACGGCGAGCACTCGGACACGGAGGACGAGGTGGACAGCGACTTCGACATCGACGAGGGAGACGAGCCCGACAGCGACCAGGAGGACGCGGCACCGCGCAAGAAGATGCGAGTCGTCACTAAAGCCTATAAGGTAAGAACCTCGATAGAGGATCTGCTGGGATTCAGAATTTGTAGAGGTGTTGTGGTCAATCTACATGCCTCTTTCTGGATTATTTGACAATAATATATAGGCTTTTTTTTAAAATATATATTATATAATAATTATTAGAGTATGTTTTTAGGTGTCACATTTTAATAACCTTTTTTTATTGTTTCAATCACTGTTGACAAGGGATAATCTTATGGTATTTTGTTGTGATGAGTCGCTCCACTACTTAAAGAAGGAAATCTTGTGATAGTTCCCCTGTTTTCTCCTTGTGGCCGATTCCAGGAACCCATTAAGGTTGCGAAGCCCAAGCCCAAGAAACCGGCAGAGGAACAGAAGAAGACGGAGAAAACCAAAGTAGAACTGAAGAGGAAGATACCAGTGGAGTTCGAAGACTTTGCGGAGAGTAAGACATAATGCCATCCCATAATATGACCTGTCCTGAAACTGTAGCAGTGCCTGGTATTAGTAATCTTATAAGCGCTCATACAGTACTGTTGTAGAGATGCTCGTTGCTAAAAGGAAAGGAGAATGTAATGTTTTCAACTATTGATCGTGTTCAATAACTAGACAACATAATAATTATGGGAAAGTAGTAGTAGTGCTTACCACGGCTCCACATCAGAACTAAATCCGCCCTTCCCCATTGCTCACGCATCCCAGCCAGCTAACACATTGCTCCCCTCCCCCCTCAAAGATTCAAGATTCAAAGGTTTTAATTTGTCACATACTCATGCAGGATGTGCAGTGAAATGTTTGTGTGACATACTCTGTATTTCTGTGCTTAAAATAGTAATAAAATACAACAATCAATAGACTGAAATAAAACTAAATATAAGTTTGAACAGAAATGAAGAATATTGTAAATAGATTAAAACCGGCTAAATAGGGAGATGTACAAATACAAATAGTGTATCTTCGTGTTCACCCATCGCTCTCCTCCTCCCCCAGCCCGTAAGTCCGTGCGCCAGTCCACCAGCGAGCACACACGCAAGACCAACCTGCGGCTGCAGGAGCGCCAGGATGCCCCGCGGCGGAGGAGGGGGGCTCACCGAGACCGCCCTCTGACCCAGGACGAGCTGCTGGCCGAGGCCAAGATCACGGCGGAGGTCAACATCCGCTCGCTAGGTGAGGGAGAACTCGAGGCCCCCGCTGCCAGAATGAGAGTAGGAATACAGCTGAAAGGAGGTAGACTTTATTCAATCGCAGAAGAATGGGAATGTACTAGGGCTGCACAATATATCGATTTTTTATCGCGATGACGATATTGGCGTCCCACGATGACACGTAGTGTTCTCGCGATATTTTTTTTTTTAATAATGCATCCGCAAAAAAAATAAAAACAAAAAAGAAACGAGCCCCGCCCATGCAGTATACCTCTACCTCCGCTGCAAAGCAAACCAAGCGCTCCCTGTACACCTGTCTGCGACTGCGTGAGTCCATCCTGCACACAGCGGCGCGAAGCCTGAAAAAGTGGGGGGGTCGTGGCCACGCCGCTGAGCACTAGGGGGTGGTAGAAATTCTAAAGATTTTTTTTTCAATGAATAATCGTGGTAAATAATCGTGATATCAATATTGATCAAAATAATCGTGATAATCATTTTGGCAATAATCGTGCAGCCCTAGAATGTACCCTTTCTAAGGCAAAGCGAGACACTTTATTTGAACAAGACCTGACATATACATCACGCTTATTCATTTTAGCAATAAGATTGAAGTCTAGCAATGAAAATTTGGTTTTGTGATGGGCCGAAAGATATCTCTGTGTCTCTCTCTCTGTCTGTGTGTGATCATTACGAAACCACATTTGCATCGCTAGACCTCAGTCCTATTGCTGAAAGCAAATCCGTTTTACACACTGAATAAAATGTCTGACTTCCCCCCCCCCCCCCCTGAAGAGAACTACGAACGGCTGGAGGCGGACAAGAAGAAGCACGTGCACAAGAAGCGTCGCTTCGACGGCGCCACCGTCCGCTACCACTCGGTGCTCATGCCCCTGGTGTCCCACTCGCTCCTGAGGGAGGAGAACGTGGACGTGGAAGGGTAAGGTCCCCGCCCTCGCCTCCCCCAACCGTGCACCGCTCACCTAGGGCTGTGCGATGATTTGAATTATAACCCTAACGCTATTTTACATTTATTTATGTGTTTATTTTACTCATTAAAACACTGAAATTGCAGAACAGCTGGATACAAATTTGTGCATTATTTTCAATCTGAACATTTTATAACATTTTCTGTATTTTTTTTAAGGGGGAATTTCAAAGTTGTCATTTACAAAGGTTTTTTTTTGTAGGGAAATGCTAAATAAATGCATCATGTTTTCGAACTCAAAAATAATCGTTGGTTTCAATATTGAACAAAGTAATCGTGATTATGACTTTTTGGTCGTAATCGAGCCAGCCCCACACTCACCTCCAGGGAGAGGCGGGACTCTTTTGGTATCGCACCATTCGATTTAGGAGACAACCCCCCCCGCCCGCTATTCTCCCAGCACACCTCTGACACGTGGGACACCCCAACCACAAAACACCGCTAACCCCCCTTCTCATCCCTCCCTCCAGCCTGGACCAGGACGTCCCCGCGACCACCTCGGCCGCCCACCCCGCCTCCACCTCGACCACGCCCACCCCCCCGGGGGGGCTCTGCTCGCGGACGTACATCACCTTCAGCGACGACGACGCGCTGGAGACGGCCTTCCCTGCCGCGGCGCAGGCCTCGGCGCTGCCGCCCGTCCAGGAGGTGTGCCCTGTGACGCACAAGGCGGCGCTGTACCGCGACCCCGTCACCGACATCCCCTACGCCAACGCCCGCGCCTTCCGCATCATCCGCGAGGCCTACCGCAAGTACGTGGCGGCGCACGGCTTCCCCAACCCCGGGGCCGTCGGCGCGGCGACGGGCCTCGAGCCCTCGGCCGCCGCCAAGGGCGTCCGGCAGAAGATGGCGGTCAAGCAGGGTGCCGTGGCGACATAGGAGCGGTCGCCGTGGCGACGGAGGCGAGGTCGTCGCGGTGACCTAGACGTGGTCAGACGCGACGGTGGTATTTTCATGTTTCTTTTGTTTTTGTTTTGTGTCTTTTTCTACCTGGGGTGGGGGGGAAACAAGACATTAAATGGACGGACTATATCGCAGGGGCAGAAGGGTAAGACGTTGTCCTTAGTGGCGTTTCGTGGCCGAGTTCCCTGGAACTCAGCCACGACGGGATGCTCAGGATGCTCATGGAGTGGATGAGTATCCTGCCAACTTCCTATCGGAACTAATGCTTCCATTGACTTTCAAATGTTATGAATAAAACAAACTTAATATTGAGGTCAAAGGCGCATGTTTTTTAGGGTGCACTCACACTAGGCCATCTGGCCGTGGCCGTTGGCCGTTGTCACACCTAACCGTGCTCAAATGGCCCCATTGTTCTCTGGCCTGCACTCACACTAGGCCATCTGGCCATGGCCGTCGCACTCGCAACTGTGGCCTGGCCACGGTAGGCTCTTGTACATACGTCATCACGTCGTAAGTAACACGTCATCACCAAGCGTCCACTGCATGGACCATAATATAGTCTGCCGCCAGTCAGAGTTTTAACAACAATGGACAACAAAACAGAGAACACAGTTCGCACTTTGCTGAGTCTGTTGCTTATTTGGATATATGTTTACCGTTTAATGGGAAAGAACGCTCGTCGCCGTTATTATGTCCGTGGTCGTCGCATGGACTATACGTCATCCAGCTCAGGTTGCGTAGCCGTGCGTGTGCGCGTGTCGGCTCATTAGCATCTGTACCGTAGCGGCCCGGACCGTAGCAGCACACCTCTCCCAAGTGGCCAAATTGGCCCGGCCTGGCCAGACTCACACTGGCAGATTTGAGCAAGGTTAGGTGTGAAAACGGCCACGGCCAGATGGCCTAGTGTGAGTGCACCCTTATCCCGCTATTGCTCATGGAATAATATTTTTGTCAGAAGACAGAAATCTGAAATAAATGACATTTCAATTAACAGAATCCATTTTAATTATGGCCCATTTTCACAACAACCACAAAACAAGTCTGGCTGAATCCTACTTAGTCATTGTCTCTATCATCACATTCTTTTAACAGTTCTTAGGAAAGGGAGGTATACAATAATATAAACGCTTAACACACAAAGGATGGTTTGTTAGAGGTTCTGCATATTTCTCTCTCTCCTAGTTGGGCTTGGCTTGGCTGTCGTTTACAGCTTGTTCCTCATTCATCAAAGGAATTAAATAACCAAACAAAAAACGTACATCAACACGCCGTGATGAAGGCCAGGGATTTATTACCCAGCCGTTGTGTTTGTGAAGACAGAATGCTGCTGAATAAACGCTGGTGTTTCTGAAGTTGCTGATGTATGTGCTTGCGCATCATAAAGCCAAGGGTGACGCAAAAAACAACCGAAAAAGACCTGCAGAGAACCGCCGGAGCTAAGCAGATTTCAGACGGCTCGTTCATTAGTCAAAATGACAGCTAAGCTTGTCATTGGCATTTACGCTTTTCATAATTATCTAAGCACCCTTGTTTTTTTTATTTATCCAAATGCCTTTTAGTGCTCTGAAGGATCTTTTTGCATTCCTTCTCGTTCACGAGAACCAACAATTTGTGATGTGAGACTTCCCGAGGCCCGGACGTAATATTTGAAATGAGTTATTGAATTGTTTGTTCGAATTTTGTAAATGCTTTTCCATTGAACCTATTTCGCTGTGCATCGACTTATTTTTAAACTCCTGCGGAGCTTCTTGAAGACGGATCTCGTTCCTTCTCAAGGCTTCCTCGTTTTCTCCCCCGCAGAGAAGGCGTTGTTTGGCCTTGCCGCAGATTTAGCTATGCTCCATATATTTTTTTTACCCGGTGATTGGGAAAAAGGTGGAACTACGGCCAGTACCTTGGGGCTGCATTTAACTTATATTGTTAAATATTCCACCTTCTCAAATGATGTAATTGAAAACATTTCAGTATAGTGTACACACACACACACACACACACACACACACACACACACACACACACACACACACACACACACACACACACACACACACACACACACACACACACACACACACACACACACAGTACTATGTACTCGTTTAATGCCACAGCTTTCAGACCAGGAAGGGAAGACTGTGATTGTATCCTCACTTATTCTAGTATGGTAGTTGCCATGGTGATGCGTGTAGGTGGTGTAGTCCGTGCTGTACTCTGCGCTGTACACCCCCCCCCCGCCCCCCTTCATCTCCCTCTCCCTCGCGCTCTCCCTCTCTTGCCTATACTCTGACCATGTAGGCCTACTCCATCATACATCGCTCTACATAGTTATTGCGGACCTTTTTAATGACATCGTGTGATCGTTGACTTCATTGTTTTGCACCAGTCTCTGCGATGTCGGTCGTTTCATTGCTTAATCTCCCCCTGTTATTAGTCCCTCTGTTATTTCATCAGTTTCCATGGCGATGGGCTTGTGAGTGAGTGAACGGGTGAATGAGTGAGATTGATGGAGAAGGCAGAACATCTGGTATAGTCTCTTGTTTAATTGTGTGGTCTGCAGTAGGCCTACCGAATCCCATGTTGTTGTTTTTTCTCCAAATGTGAGAATCTCATGCTGTGATTTGATGGGCCTCTGCAGCAGAAATTTAACTTGTGCATAAAAACAATACACAGGCCAACCTGCATTTGATTGCACAAAAAATACTTTGAATCTAGAAAGGATGTTTTTGAGTCAGAATTTTGTTGATTTGCTGAATTTCAGGGATTTCACATTTGTAACATTAAAACACAGGATTTATATACAGCCCTGGCTGCCGGCTTTTGGAAACAAATGAATAAAATTGCCTTTTCAAAACTAATCAGAACTCGATTACCATCACCATATAGCTCTTTTTACCCCCACCATGCAAGGTTTTTTTTCCTTGGCTCTCGACAAACTGATAAGAAGTGCACGGTGCCGTGGTACGGAGGCGTTGGTTTCCGTTTAACGCTCATCTCCGCCCTTGAGGGAGCGACTTCGAGCTCTGCCGAGCGTCTTGTTCGCAGATCCATACACAACCACAGATAGCCCCCCAAAAACGAGCTGCGATGGCCAAGAGAGGAACGCGCTGGTAAACAGACCTCGGCGACCGTCTCCGGTGATTTTACGCGATGAATTTGGACGTTAGAGACTGCGTCCCCTCTCCTCCTCCGCGCGGCGGGATGAACTGCGGACGCATGCCAGGAGTCGCTGCCTCGGCGCCAATCAAGGGGCGAGTAGAACGCGCTCGAACCGCCGCCACCGACCGCTGGTGACGCCACTCCGGAGGTTCGGGCTGCTATATATGCGCGCTTTAATACCCAGCGTGGCATGGTTCTGCTGGTGGACGCGGCTCTCTGGTGGCGAATCGTAGGGTCGATGCGCAAGGATCGTATGGAAACCCACCTCGCCGTACACAGCGGGTACATCCAGGGTATTTATCCACTATCGGTATAGCACTAATCTAAACGCCATTGCGTCGATTTGTCACGATGTGCGGTGGAAACCTACAACAGGACCAGCGTAGCAGGTTATATCTGTCAAATCAAACTGTTCTTCTTGTCAGGTGAAACCCAATTGGCTGCCCACCACTTGAGACTCCGAGGTAACACACGACACATGGTGACGCGGAGTCTCACACTGCCTTGCGTTAAATGAAAGATTGAACATGAAAAGCACCGCTCTCCGTCTAAAAGATACGATCTGTTCAACGTTTTCCCCGCGTAATTGCACCGAGATCCCGCCGGATTGTGTGTGTGTCGGCAGAGAGTTGATGCGGGAGGTGCAGGCGGAGGAGAGACACGGGAGAGTTGCTGCCATAGCTACGAGGCATGATCGCTCTTCCTCAGTTATGGACTCGAGCGTTATGTGAGCAGCACCCTTGGAAGTCTGTTAAGCTATGGACAAAGACTGGCGTGGACACTTTGCTTGAGGGATGATGTGGAGGTATAGCCGCACAGGGAATCGATCAGTCCCCGTGGAATCCTAGGATACAGGTCTGTCACTCAGAGACCGGGACGTTGCATCCTCTCCGTTGAAACCCTTCTCTCAGGTAAACCGATTTGATCCTACTTATCGAGCCTGGGAAATCGGAAACACCGCAACCCTCATCCCGTTCCCCGTCCCCAAGTACGGCTGACGTCTATCGCCCTGCCTAACCGAGTCCCGATGTAGGCCGACTCAAGTTGTTCCCCGAAGTGACCATCATCTGGAAGTCCTGTACTTTTGGGTGAGTGACATTTTGCTCATCTTCCCGCCATTGCTGATCGCGTCTAATGTATCATCCTGCTATCCTACAATGCATCAGAAAAGCTATCAGCTATAGCTCATATACAGGATGTGTGATGTATGGTGCATAGTGGTATATTGTGTTGATTGTGTGTGAGATCATTTCTTCTGTACTGTAGAAAGACAAATGCCATACATCTGTGCATCCATCAATTATTGCTGTCCAGGATCCATGGGAGATGTGGGGGTGTGTGTGGGGATGTGTGTGTGTGTGTGTGTGGGGATGTGTGTGTGTGTGTGTGTGTGGTGGGGGGCGGGGGGCATTCCCAGTAGCACAAGGGGCATAAGGGAAGGGGGACCCCCCTGAATATTTAATCATTCCATCACAGGAGTATCTCTCTCCGCGAACGCACACATACACAACTAGAGACACACACACACACACACACACACACACACACACCCCCCTACAACTAGCGAGACACACACACACACACATACACTAGAGACTCACATACACCTAGTAACCCCCCCCCCCCACGCACACGCACACACACACACACACACACACACCTAGAGAGGGACACACATAGAGAGACAGAAAGACAGACACGCACCCACACAGAAAGACACAAGAGTGTCAAACAAGATCGTGTGTGTGTGTGTGTGGTTGAGGGCATTCCCAGTCTCACAAGGGGCAGGGGCACCCCTTAGTAATTAAACATTCCATCACAGTAGTCCACACACACACACACACACACACACACACACACACACACACACACACACACACACACACACAGAGAGAAAGACATGCACACACACACACACACACACACACACACACACACACACACACACACACACACACACACACACACACACACACACACACACACACACACACACACACACAGAGAGAGAAAGACATGCACACACACACATGCACAGAACGACAAACATCGAGACACCCAGTGCTCACTCGCAGAAGCAATATCTTTCCTACTTCTCATTTCGCTTCCCCAGTGGGAGCGGCAGAAGTTGATATTTGGACACATTGAGGGGCAGGTTCTATAAGCTGGCAGGCATCTTTTCTACCACAACACAACCGCACACGTTGACAAAGTAATAATAGCAAAAACCACGCCAACGTAATTAAAGTGCGTCTGTTGTCACTGCACCACCCATCCCCGGTCCTGATGTCACTTCACTACACATCCACGGTCCTGATGTCACTTCACTACACATCCCCGGTCCTGATGTCACTTCACTACACATCCCCGGTCCTGATGTCACTTCACTACACATCCACAGTCCTGCTCACCGCACTACACATCTACGGTCCTGTTGCCACTGCACTCACTACACATCCACAATCCTGCTCACTGCACTAGGCCTCCCACGTTCTATCTGTAGACCCTGTGACGTCACACTCGCACTGTGACATCACATCACCGCTGCAACTAGCAGTAGGAGTTTGATACGAGAGTCTTCATCGCTGCCGCCCGCAATGCCATGTGTATCAGATATTGGTTTATACCCATGGGGAAAAACACCTACATTGAATTGTTTATCGATAGTTTGCATTACAATTTATAAGTGATTAATTTAGGTCATTACGATTCATGCCTAAATTAAAATCGATACAATTGTATAAAAGTTGATTGGGTGCTTGTAAAGGTATGCACATTGTAAGACGCTTTGTTTGAAAGTACAAATCAAATAGCATGTATTGTATAATTATAATTATAAAAGCGTGGTTATGGCGAACGATTGCCTCCAAGGCTCACGTTTTTTAATTTGAATTCAAGTTAAAACCAAACTCACTTTTTAAAGTCGCTATGCCGGAAAAGCGGTCAGCAGACATGGCGCCTGGTCCGCTGAGCCCAGTGTGGCTGAAATGGCGCCTTTGCCTTTACTTGTGTCCCGGTGTTCTTCTCCAGCTTAATATTAACCTCCCCATACGGTCTTGTGGGAGGCAATTATTTTGTTTAGACGCTGCAGTTTCTAGTTTCTGCAACAGACACAGACCACCACCGTGCCACTGCATCACGGACACGTTCCTGTCCAGCACGTAGGAGCACCCGTCTCTCCTGACAACGTGGGCACCCGTTGATGAAGAGTAAATTTCCGACGTTTTATTCACCGGATATCAAAGGAAATCAAATCAGGCGACGCCGGAATTTTGAGTCAGACGTCCCTTGTTCCGCGACCTATGTGTTTCTCTTTCTCCCCGTCAGGGAAATACGACTCTATTAATACCCACCGTTTTGTGTTGATCTATAGGTTTTCAGCACATTTCAATCGTGTTGCATCACGTTTTTTTTATTTACATTCCATTGAGGAATACGTCCTCTGCCTCCGGGGATCCCGCCGTCATCCTCCCTCACACGTCTGGTTCCCCAGTTCCCACCCTCCTACCTTCCCACCTTCCTGCCATCGGCCCCCCAATGGTCCTTCCTCATCCCCCAATCCCAACTCGGTCTGGCCCTTGTTTTCCAATGCAGCTAGCTACGCTATTAATCACCTCACTAGGGTTCGATCCCCAAAGTCCACACGCATCCTTGAGCAAGAGGCCCTCCCTCCCCCCAACCCCTACCTCTTCAAGACACGGGAACACACCCAGAGGTTAAAACATCTTCTCAAGGACTCGATAGCAGCGAGCGCACCGCATCCCTCTGCATCGATACATGCATCGATACGGCTGGACCGAGAACATCCAGCGGCTTCCGCAGTCGATGTCCTTCTTGTTCTGTTTTAATGAACAACACTTTCCTTCCCCAGCGCTTTCTCAGCCCCTCCATTCACCGCGGCGGTGTTAGCCCTGTTTACATCTGGGCGTACTCTGTGTGTGTGTGTGTGTGTGTGTGTGTGTGTGTGTGTGTGTGTGTGTGTGTGTGACGTGTGTGTGTATAGACGAGGAACAGCTGGAAGGTTACGGCCAGCGCTTGGCGGCCAGGGGCCGATGAAGCTGTTTGCTGTCTCCTCCTCCGCTCCCTCCCGCTCCGTGACCTTTGGAGTCCCCGTCGAGGCGGCGGCGGCAGCAGCAGCACCTTGGCAAAAAACAAACCCCTGTCAGCACTTTCTCCGACTCCCCTCTCACGGCCCGCCATCCCACTGACCCCCCCCCCCCCCCCCCCCCTGCACCCCCACTCTCACACCGACCGACACATGCACGCACACACGCACACACACATACACACGTGCATTCACGCACACACAAACACATGCACACACACGCACACATACACGCGCATGTGCACACACACACACACACACACACACACCCATACACACACACACACACCCCCCCCCCCCCCCCCCCCACCACACTTGAACGTGTCAGGGACGACCGCCGGAAGCCTGTTTTAACCCTCTATGTTGTCCCGCTCTGTGCTGAAACGACGAGTAGATGGTCACTACATGATGGAGTGGTTCAGTGGAGATAACCGTTGGCCACAGCCTCAGCTTGGGTCGCGTTTGCACCTCCCTTTTGTTTCCGGTTTTATTTGAAGTTGAGCGTATTTTAAAGACGACATGGAGCGGAGTTATATTTGACGGGTCCTTTCATCAATGTACTTGCATTGGCCGTTCCCAAAGTGTCTAACACCCTGTAGCATATTCTTCACAAGTCACAATTTACCAAATTAATTTATTAAAATCACCCACCGGCAACTCATAATGGATGGACTTTTAGCTGACACATTTCATTCATTATTTTATTTTTTATGATGTGAATTATTATTACATTACTCTTATTAAGGTTTTAACTACATCAGTGCCCCCCTCCTAAACGCCCAGCAGCACATATGTGCAGAAAGACACGAGAACCACTTTGTTCCCATGGTAACTGGCCGCACTTCCCTTGGCAGTCTCCTACTGACAGAGGGACAGACAGGGGTGAGCCAAAATGAAAGGGAGAGACGGATAATATGGAGATAAGGAAGAGCAAAGGCAGATACAGTTCCTATGGCTTGTCTCAGAGGAAATTCACCCTGCATTCTGATTCAATAAAGAAAACGCTGCACTCTGCAAGAAAGGAACACCACCATCACCATCACCACCACCATCACCACCACCACCACCACCACCACCAACTGGTTTCTGGAGCAAAATGGGAGCAATAAGGGAGAGTTCTTTTTCCATCCCAGCGGTTATGATATTTCCCGTCTAATAGTGACTTTATTCCTCGGTCGATTGCTCACTTACCGCCCACACTAGCTGTACCTCTACAACTCGGCCACCCTCACCCGTACCCGCCCGTCGTCAAGCACCACTGCATCAATATTCTACTCGTCGCGTTCTTCTCCATGTCTGAGTGGCTACCGGACAACCTTCAACACAACAGACGAGCCCTCACCAAAAATCTGCTTTATTTGAAAAAAACAAACAAACAAAAAAAAACAAAAAAAAAAACACGTTTGCTACTGTCCACTGGGTAGCCTGATCTTCCAGCACACATCTAGGAGGACACGCCCATTTGATGTCAGAAGAGGCAGATTTTCCAAACGGCTTCTAACGTCAAATCACACTCACACCCGGTGGTATAATCTGTCACCTTTAAAATATTCTGCTCTGAAATCCTATTGATAACCCCTATCAACCTTGACCAAGACATCAGCTTTAAAGAGACAGATAGTCCCGTTCTTAACAGTGGTCAGTCAGCCATCTATCCTTTGAAGCATAATCCACCAACTGAAAAAAATTGTCATTAGCGCCATTTTAAAAGTAAACTTGAATCCCGAAGCGCTTCCCAGGTTCTACCACGGCCACTTAACGGACAAACCCCTCCTGGATGGATCGGTGATCAGGGTTGGGTCTTGATGTTTTCTTTTGGAACCAGGCACAGAGGAAAGGTGTGTGTCTGGCCCTGTATAGCTCAACATCCCTTAAGCTCGTGGATTAGCACAGCCCTCCTCTGTTATTGGGTCTGTATAGAGTCTCGAAAATAGATTGCATCGAGTCATAGCCTGTATAAGGAACGTGGCTGGAAGTATGCATATTGCAGCCATATTGCATTTGTTTTTGTGTCAGCCGAACGAAAAGGAAATAATGGAAATAAGCAGTGATTTGCTTTATTTAGCAATTATGGCCATGTGGAAGCTGGTAGTTAGAACTGAGTGCGGATTTGTTATATATTGAAATTCCCTTGTAAAATATTCTTAGATGATTTTGTTATTCATAAAAATAAAAATAAAAATCGTCCCCCGCCACAGCTGGTAAATGAAAAACACGCATCCAAGTGAGACGAGGATGCATTTTTGTGACGTATCATTTGCACATTAACATTCATGAGTTGATTTGCTTTATTCTTCTAACCAGTGAGTGAGTCATATGCAACACGTTTTCCTACGGGGTTACACTTGCTTCGACCTTGACTCTTACACACAACCACATAGAACCTCCAGCTATACAAAAACACACATCACCAAGGCTGGATTCTGATTGGCCGTCTATCGTGATTCATCTCGCGCTTCCTGCTAAATCTCCAGATGTTTCCCCCGCTGTACCGACTGTCGATTGGCTGAATCTGCTCTCCAAGAAGTTCAACTGCATGACTAATCGTGTCGAGGATACTTTGCCGTGCGGTCGCGTACAACCATTGTGATTGGCTGCGGGGGGTTTTGACGGGAAGCGCATCGACGGTTGACGTCGACTTTGATAACGCTGCCGTTCCGATGCATCCGAATTCTGGCATTGGAATGCACCCCTAGACCTACTCCAATGACTGCTGGCAGTGACCACATTCCACCTCCTGTGCGAAGGTTGCATCACTTTAAACAGTTGCTGTGTCTGTGTTTGTGAGTGAAAGAGTGATGTGCATGGATATATATGTATATATATATATATATAGAAGTATATCTTTCCAACACCCACTCACTGTATTCTCTCTCTCTCTCTCTCTCTCTCTCTCTCTCTCTCTCTCTCTCTCTCTCTCTCTCTCTCTCTCTCTCTCTCTCCACACACTGCTAGCTACCAGCGGCGTTTTGCCACCCACACACTCCACCCTGACATCAATTTACATTCTGAATACAGAATGTTTGTGCGCTCCATGCAGACATGCAGTGAAAATCCCCTCCAGAGATGCAGGTGACCGGCGCGTTACCCACCTGTTAACGTTAATCTGTGTTGTGTGTCTATTGTGACAACAACCTGCAGATTATTATACCGGCGTATGATTGGCCATGGTCTCTGCGGTGACTGGGAGGAGTGTGTGTGTGCGTGTGCGTGCGTGCAAAGCCCCCTCAGGAAACCTAGGAAACAGAAATCCTCCTATTCCTCTAACCAGGGGAAGATTTTCCCTGCAGTAAAGAAACACAATATAGTTGGGTTAGACTGAATGTGTGCTCTCTCACTCTCTCTCCCTCCTGCTGTCTCCCTCTCTCTCTCTCTCTCTCTCTCTCTCTCTCTCTCTCTCTCTCTCTCTCTCTCTCTCTCTCTCTCTCTCTCTCTCTCTCTCTCTCTCTCTCTCTCTCTCTCTCATATATTTATATATATATATCTGCCTCCCCCCATCTGTCAAAGTATTGCCCTGCATCGTGTGTGCGTGTTAATGTTTGTGTGTTAATGTGTGTGTGTTGTTATTGTGGGCTCTGCAGTGTGCGGCCCGGTGGACTTGCAGTCGGCTTCATATTGTGTGTTTGTGTGTGTGTGTGTGTGTTTGCCTGTGTGTGTGTGTGTGTGTGTGCCAACATCTTCCCGCGGTTCAAGTGCAAGCCTTTAGAGTTGTTTCCATGGATACCAAACAATTAGCCGGGATTCAGAATAGAAGCTGGAGAGTAGCCTATTCACAGGCTCCACCCAGCCCGGCCGTGATGGGCGACAGCAGCCACCTAGTGCTCTCTCTGGAGAGAGAGACAGGGAGAGATTAGCAAATTTGCTAATTCGGGTAATGAATCATTTCCACCCTTTGACAAAAAAAAGCGCAGCACAGAAGATAAAAATAGCGTTCAAAACAGAGGTGCTGTTAATTTATTTGTTTAGTTTTTCCCCTAAAGTGTGTGTGTGTGTGGGTGTGTGTGTGTGTGTGTGTGTGTGTGTGTGTCACTGTTTTAGTCCCTCAATGCATGCTGTTACTGTAGGTGCTGTACTGCATCATTTTGCTGGTGCTGCATCATTCTGCCACCTGGCAGTATGTCTTCAGTGGCGAGGCCTTAGGGGGAAGCACAACAGAATGAACTCCAGCATTCTGTGGGAGTCTGGGACAACGGACGGCAGCCTTTTGAGACACTGGAGCGAAGGTTCATCCATACCCACTTCGCAGGGACAATTAGGAGGGAAACCGATTTAATGACTGCACTTTATATTCCTTTGTGTTTTCATTAGCAGTTAATTTTTTTTACTGCAATTTTTATATAAAATAAATTTTATATATATAATTTATATTTAAAGGGGCAATATTATGATTGTGCTTTATATTTTAAGCCATGACAAGCCATTTGTCAAGACTAGTGGGAGTGTCCTCAAGGATGTATGATAATAATAATAATATCTTTATTTATATAGCACCTTTAAAAACAATGGTTTACAAAATGCTTTGACATAAGACATTTAGGAAGACATTTAGGAAGAGAATAGAAAGAATAAACAGACGGTATCATGTAAAAGCAAGTCTATAAAAATGTGTTTCAAGAAGTGATTTAAAAGAGGTTACTGATGGATAGATAAGCAACATTTGCTACAGTCCACTGGGTAGGCTGGTAGGCTGATCTATCCAGTGTGCATCTAGGTGGACACGCCCACTTGTGATGACACTAAAACGCAGGAAAAGTCTTCTAATTGCCACCCCACTCACACCTGGTAGCATAATACCACCCCTTTAACCTTTCATTTATCCAGGAAATCGCATCGAGGTTAGGTGCTCATTTTGCATGAGAATCTATAGCTATATTCGTCACAACAACAAGTGGTTTAGGTGGGGTGGGGAATTAGTGAATGAGATGGCGAATAATCTCAGCATCTGCCAGTTAACAGTTTAGCACCTTAATTAGCTGTGGTGTGATCCTCTGTGCCCTGGTTGCTCCAAACAGCTGCTCCGAACGTGCCCCCTGTCTAGCCTTGCTCTGGTTTGAGGAGAAGATTAGCATTGTTAGTCTCGTAGCATAATTATTACCATAGTAATATTTTTGCAAAGTTGTGATAGCTAAGCTAACTCTACTTTCCTAACGCTGCTGATTCGCTGTGCCTCATTGGCTATATACTAAGCCAATCAGAGTGCTTTTTACTTTCCATGATCACTACCTGCCTAAGTCATCTATTTCTGAAATCTCTGAAGTTTAATTCAAGATGAATATTGAAATATGACTCAAGCAATTATGCTATGAGGCTAACAACATGCTATGCAGTTGAGCATAGCTGGGCCATTTTTTTTATATTGCAGTCGTATTATTTAAATGTTTGTAGCTGTTTTGGTTCCATTTGAGGGTGTTTATGTTGATCGCTCTCCTATATCTGTTAACTTATTCTACATAAGTGGCTTTCTATGAGCGCATGTGCTTGATGATAAGTGCATGAGAATGTGAATGTAGCTATGACTAACAGCTGGTTGAAATCACAGATAAAATCCCGTAATAAAAACATCCAGTAATAGCAGAACTGATTTAATTAAGTAAAAAAAAAAGAGATAGAAAAACAAGATAATATGAAAATGTTTAAGAGTTTAAGCATTGATGGAATATTGAAAAGATGGGGGGTAAAAAGAAAGCTTAAAAAATCTAGGCTGGCATACCACAAGAGGCTAAATATTATGCAGTGTTTTGTACTAATATAATATATGAGACTATGTTGTCTTATGCTGAAGCTGCAACATCATTTAGTCTTTTACTGCTCTCTACTGAGGACATTGATTCAATTGCAGCCAATGGGGTCGCTGGGGGTGACATCTCTCCCCGCCTCCCTTTTCCATCTCATGCTCTGATTGGCCCTCCCACTTAATGTGTGAATTGCCTGACCCATGGTCTCCATTTATCTTCCAGACTAAAACACACAGACAAAACTGTCTGTCCAACTAACAGCCTCCAGCTAAATCATTTGCTCGTCAACGTTTTTCGTTCCCGGTTTTTGCCATAAAATATTAAACAGAAGATGTTTTATTCTCGGCTACTTTCGCTAAGTATCGTTTTCAATTTAGTCTAGTCTCTGGGTAATGAATAGTGTGTGTGTGTGTGTGTGTGTGTGCGTGTGTGTGTGTGTGTGTGTGTGTGTAGTGCTGCACCTGCTTGTGAATCACCCCGTCAAAACACATTTATGTTGTCTGTTTCTTTTGAGTTTGTGCTAATAAATCCAACATGCGTCATCCTCTAACCTTAAAGTTAAAGGTCATCAATCACCCAGTCGTACAGGTGGGTCATGCAGGTGTTGTTCTCAACGTGGGTGTCAGTAACACTACCGGAGTGTAACATTAGGGGCGTTGTCTCCTAACCTCTGCGAAGTCTGAAACACGCAGCGCCCCGGTAGATTACAGGCTTACAGTGGGCCGTTGATATCTGATGATGCATTTGGTATTTGGTTTGAAATGTGTCATAAAGGTCCTTTCTTTGTATGTACAGACCGACCACCTGATTATTCGTAGCCCCGATCAACCTAGTACCGATCAGAAGAGTGCAATGTGCACGCGTTCATTGGCACGCATAGACATGACGGGCATATGTTGTTTATGTGTTGATTGGATTGAAAAACAGTTCACTCCTCAGACCCAAACTTGGGTTCAAGATAAGCTATAGATAATATCGGTATATGCCATTTGGTGGACGCTTTTTATCTAAGTATCAGTGCATAGATTCATATTTACCTTACAATAGAATACAAAGTCAGGCCTGGCTGACTTCTTCACGGATTAACATAGCTTCAGCAGAAGTGTGTTTGCGTGTGTGTCTGTCTGTGTGTGTGTGTATGTGTGTGCGTTTGTTCGTGTGCGTGTGTGTGTTTGTGTGTCCGTGTGCGTTTGTTCGCGTGCATGTGCGTGTGTTTCTGTGTGTGTGCCTTCTATAGGCTGCGTTCGTCTGTCCATGTGTGTATCCCTGTGTGTGTGTGTGCGTGTTTGTCCCCATGCGTGTGTGTGTGTGTGCGTTGCTGGTACCCTACCAACAGCAGCTGTCGGGCTCCTAATGATGAAGCAGCAGGGCCGACCGGAAGAGGCTTCAAAGTCCTTTAACACTTCAAAGGCCGCTGGTCTGCTCTCATTGGACGACTGCCGTGTCGACATTGATTGATTCCCGCCGACCCCCCCACCCCCAGCCTAAGCTTAAAGGTCGATAATGGCTTTAAGATCATGACGTAGGGTTGCTAAGTGATCACTTCAAGGATTATTATTGGTTTGAATCAAGTCATGGAATCCAGAAAATCGTTTTCCCAATCACTGTTTCCCTGTGTGTTGATGGCTGCTGCTCTGTGTGTCTGCCCCCCCCCCCCCCCCCTCCAACCCTACCCTGCTACACCTTCCCTTCTCCAACCCCCCCAGACCAACCTGACCGGGCAGGATTTGTCCCCTGCAAGAGTGTCCAGCATGGAAACCCCTCCCAACGCCACGCCACAACCCTTCAGACAGGCAGTGAGAACACCACGGGCGTTTGCGGGCGTCTTCAGTGCCTTAGTAACCGGCACCCACATAGCCCATGAATACACACGCGCAGCCACTCCTCTCACCTCTCCTTTTGGCCACCTCAGACGGGTGTGATCTCATGGCCGGTTTGTCTTCCTCTCTCCCGCCCGTCGCGTCTTACCAGAGCTTCCTTAACCGACGCCTGAAGGGCTCCATCAAGAGAGCCAAGAGCCAGCCCAAACTGGACCGGACCAGCAGCTTCCGACAGATGATTCTACCCCGCTTCCGCAGCGCGGACCAGGAAAGGTAAGAGTTTTTTTTTGTAATAATTTTACATTATTTCGTTCATGATTATAATCCCGTTTTTGTTTTTGTATTGTTGGCACTGCAGAGGCGCTTCCTTCCTCAGGGTCCTGTGTGCGATGAGTATCACTCGAGTTAATGACGATTCTCTCTTATCAAACCAGCAGCTTGTTGATGTCGGCTCACACTGAAATCTCCACGTTTACTTTTCGACGTGACACTCTCTTTCTTAGCGTCTCACCGAATCCAGGATTGATTAGTTAAAATAAAACACAAACAAAAAAGGCAGTCAAGGAAACATCTTTGTTCTCTAAATATATAGGCTGGATCAGGGAGGCTTTTTTCCCCCCCAAATACCTAAAGGTCCATATATGTTCCCAGCTTACCCTTATGTATGATCTAAATGGGATTAGTGTTGACGAAGACAGCAGCCATACAAAGATTCAGAACGCGTCCGGTCTGCTTGCTCACACGCAACCCACGCACATTTTAAGTATGCGTGTTTTAGACAAGCACAGAGAGGGATAATGCTACCCTGAGAAGTATTATATTTAACACATCGCTGTGCTCACCATCTCCGGCAGCTGAACACCCCCAGAAGACACCCGAATGCAGATCAGTAGCTCCTCACACTCTCCCTGCAAACGGACATGGGATCGCCGAGTGCCGGGATAAAGTCAAGCCTAATGAGTGGCTTGATATCCCCCGGTCTTCCAACTGGGAGTTATGGCACTCACATGTTGAGGAGCCTTGGTGCAAAGCCCGACATCTGCTGCACTCCTCGATGCCGTCTTGAGCAAAATGTCCTCAGACCCTTCAAAAGAGAGTGGCTATAGGATAAAAGCATTTTGCTAAACGACTTGAGTGGTAAAAGACATGTCATAATCAGATCCAAGTGCTTGGCGTCTCCATGACACGTCTGATGGCGTTCGTCTCCCTGTTGAAAGGTTTTGAGTTCACATCCCTTAATCTCTTCAATCTATCCGCAGTTCTGTGTAAAAGCAAAGGCTAAATGCTAAACTACTAGAGAGAATGGTGAAATAGTACCGAGACGTCTCACAATGAGAGCAGAGCCTTGAGCGAGGGGAGGGAAGGGAGGGAACTGGGGGAGATACGCAGGCATGAGTCGGGGTGTTTGACTCCCAGCTGAAAGGTACTGGTTTCCCGGGCTACCTGTCAGCCTCCATGAGCAAGACGCCGTTACCCCTACCTGCTCCTTCATGACATCTTAAAACCAAAAGTCAGACTCCATCATCAGTTCCTTCTGAAGTGAAGCCTTAATAATACAGTGAAGCCTTAATAATAAATTCAACTTATATAGTGCTTTTCTAAATACTCAGGCGCTTATCTGAGTGAACACAGAATAAAATAATTTAATATAAAAGAAATTAAAATACTAAAAAAATTCTACAATGATTAAATAGGATAAAATTAGGTAGCTAAAAAACAGAAATAGGTATATAAGACTAGGAATATTTAAAAGGAGGGAGGGGAGAGAAGGGAAGGAGGTTGTGAGTTGGAACCGATCTCTTCCCCCACCGCACTGTAACGTCCCTCACCCTGTCCCTATGCCCCCCCCCCCCCAGGACCCGCCTGATGCAGAGCTTCAAGGAGTCCCACTCCCACGAGTCGCTGCTGTCCCCCAGCAGCGCGGCCGAGGCTCTGGACCTGGTCCTGGACGAGGAGGCCGTCATCAAGCCCGTCCACTCCAGCATCCTGGGCCAGGAGTACTGCTTCGAGGTGGGCCCCCACGGCCCCCACGGCCCCTAGAGTTCATTACAGAGCTTTATGAGCTCCTGAATGCATTTATTATATGATTGTGTTTGTGTTTATTAATTGATGCATTGATTTGTTTTTTCTATTTGTTTATTTGTTCATTTATTTATTTCTGCAGGCATTAAGGTATTCATTTGTCATTTTTACTTTCGTTTTTCACTTTCACATGATGAGTCTTTTATTCATCATGTGTTTATTTATATTGACTTTATTATTCCGTCTTATTCCGATGACGTTAGGCCAAGCTGTGAAAATTATTTCAGGTTTGAAAATAAACCCCCATGAAGGTACCACTTTTCATCTAGATATAATTAACAACAAACAACTTACAAATTATTTTTCCAACCTATTTAACACATCATATTTTACATGATTAATCCTGTTTTAATTGTCCTCGGATTCAAAGGTCTCGCTTCCGTCTTCTTAAGTGCATGCGGTATTTTCATAATAGGAGTTGAATAATGCAAATTATTTTCTCTGTCTCCAGAATTAAAGTTCATCTCCAGGATTAGCCCAAAGCTTAAGTTTTAAAATGCATAAACATTGTCTGCACAGCCCGTTGGGGGAGCAGTGTGTTGGGCCGGAGGCGGTGGTCCTCAGGCTGGATGTGAGGAAGCTGTTTCATGGTCCGTCGTGTCTGTCCTCAGGTCACCACCAACTCTGGGACAAAATGTTTCGCCTGCCGGTCGGCCTCGGAGAGAGACAAGTGGATCGAGAATCTGCAGCGAGCGGTTCGGCCCAACAAGGTGATTGTTCTTCGTCCTTCGTTCACGATGGTTTAATCGGAATGTAGTGCTTTTATTTTTTTTGTCAGACTTGAGAATTTTTTTTCTTGTCAGAGAAATGTTTCAAGTGTCAGGTTTATTGGTAATGTCATAAACAACCAAAGTTAGCAACCTTAAAGCAGCTGTAGCTAAAACAACATCCCCCTCCTTCTCTAGTCCCTCCCTCCCTACAGCAAGATTAATTCCTGGAACCCATCAGGTGAGAGATGTCCTGATTGGTTATAAATCACCCGGGAGTGGTCCTTAATCGAGATGGTCTCATAAAGAGGCAGACGCAGTCAACATTCTCAAAGGATAGCTCTTGAATCTTATCTAGCAGCTGTAAAAAAAAAATGGGGTTAGAAAAAAATTAAATAAAAATTATGTGTTATGCAGGGATGCTGAAGAAAATACAAAATGCTGAAGAAAATGCTGAGAAAAAGAAAAAAAGACCTCCACTTAAGATGAACAATGAGATTCGTTTTAACTCACCCTGTGAGACAAATTCAGGAAGAAAAGAAACCAAAAGTCTCAAATTCTCTCTCTGTCTCCGTCCCTGTCTCTGTCTCTCTCTCTCTCTCTCTCTCTCTCTCTCTCTCTCTCTCTCTCTCTCTCTCTCTGTCTCTGTCTTTCTGTCTCTGTCTCTCTTTTATCTCCCTCCCTCTCTCTATCCCCCTCCCTCCCTCCCTCTCTCTATCCCCCTCCCTCCCTCTCTCTCCCCACCCCAGGACAACAGCCGGCGGGTGGAGAACGTGCTGAAGCTGTGGATCATCGAGGCGCGCGACCTGCCCACCAAGAAGCGCTACTACTGCGAGCTGTGTCTGGACGACATGCTGTACGCCCGCACCACCAGCAAGCCCCGCACGGACACCGTGTTCTGGGGCGAGCACTTTGAGTTCAACAACCTGCCCACCATCCGCAGCCTCCGCTTCCACCTCTACAAGGAGACGGATAAGAAGAGACGCAAGGTACGGGCCGGGGGGCTGAGGGGTGGGATTGGTTGAATTAGAGCAGGGATGGGCAACTTTCATGATAAAGAGGGCCACATTTTTCATCACAACCATCAGAGGGCCACATGACTGCACACCTCAACTAAACGTGAGCTGAGAGAAGCTAGACAATTTTGTATTTGGTAGATATGATTTCCTGTATTCTGGTGCATTTTGAGGATGGCCACTTACTAAAAAATCTTCCTGAAACATAATCTATGTACGGTGTTTTAATTGAACCAACATACATTCATTTCATGTTTTCCATGCTCAAACAGCCACATGAATGGGTAGTATTTTTATCAGTGCAAAGGGCTCACATACATCATCATTCAATGATGTCACAAAACTGAAAAACAGTGGCCCAACATTGAGTGCAACACTCGATGAACTCAAACCCAACAAGCATGCTATTCATTACAGTTGTAGTAGTTGGTGGCGACTTAAGTGGATATCTTTAATGACTGATATCGTTTCTAAGCAAACTAGACGCATGGGTTTGCCTTTGAATTCTATGAATTCTTCTCATCTTTCTTGACCGAGTTTTCTGTAACTCGATCAATATTATTATTATTATTATTATTATTTTTTTAATTTATTTTAATTATGTGCGGGCCTGACTGAATGAGGATGCGGACCGCCAGTTGCCCATCCCTGAATTAGAGATTTGCAAATTTGTGGTGGGTCTCCTACAGCACATTACAGCTCGGGTGGCCGCCTATTTTTAAAAAAATATGTTATACAAAAGTATAAAATAATCTAAACTTCATTCACTCTCTGCGTATAGATCAACACAGACTTGCGGTCTGACGGCCTGAATGAAAATAAGCATAAATGGTCCACCTTTAAAAGAGTGCAATTACCAAAGGGCCCTTGAATTGTTATTTTTAAACCGCGAAGGTTAGCCTGTGGCGGTGCTCGATGTCAGCTCAGCAATAAGCAGTGACTGTGATCATTGTGTAAGTTTAATAAATAATTGTTGAATGTAGTACAAAATCTGTTGTCTATTGCACAAACAAGCCCCCGTCAGACAGCCACCCCCCCCTCTCCCGGTCAGACGGCAAACCCCTCCACCTAAGGTAACACATTTTCTGTGGGAAACCCTGTAATGATTTTTCGTTTTTATTAAGAAATTAAATGGTAAATGGACTGCCTTTTATAAAGCGCTTTTCCAACCAGAGGCCAATCAAAGCGCCTTACAATATTGCGTAACGTTCATTCATTCATGCACACATTCACACACCGACGGCAGAGTCAGCTGGGCCAGGTGACACTCAGCTCGTCGGGAGCAGTTAGGGTGAGGTGTCTTGCTCGGGGACACCTTGACACTCAAACTAGCAACCTGATAACCAGGTTTATGGTTGCCAGCCAACCCGCTCTACCTCCTGACCCAATTGTCGCCACAACAAAATGAATTTGATGTATTATTCCTCTTGAGGCTGGCTTTGTATTGTGGGCAATTTTTGTAAGGGGATGGACGGTACCAAAGGTTTTCTTTACAATGTCCCCCCACTATGATTTATTGAATAACTTTTGATTGAACTGGCATCTTTCTTGGTAGGGTTCCTTCTGTATCAAACAGTAACCTCACAATGTCGGTAAGCTGAATATCAGGGTATTATATATATACATATATATATATATATATGCAAAAAAAATGAACAAACACAGAACATACACACACAGATTTTCTGTAGAAAATGTTGGTTCCACGTGACCACGCCCATTTATGGTGCATCCTGCCCCAAACGATCTCCTCAAACCCCATATTCTCCCCACTCCCACTCTAAAGTCCTTGAAACCCCCATGATGCCCTCCTCACGCCCTCTCCTCCTCTCCCCCCCCCTCCCAGGAGAAGAGCACCTACCTGGGGCTCGTCAGCATCCCCATCTCCAGCATCACCGGCCGCCACTTTGTGGAGCAGTGGTACCCGGTCATCCAGTCCAGCGTGCTGGCCAAGAGCGGGGGCGTGGGCAGCGGCAAGGTGATCAACGCCTCGCTGCGCGTCAAGTCGCGCTACCAGACCATGAGCATCCTGCCCATAGAGCTGTACAAGGAGTTTGCAGAGTACGTCACCAACAACTACCGCACGCTGTGCGCCGTGCTGGAGCCGCTGCTCAGTGTCAAGAGCAAGGAGGAGGTGGCGTTCGCCCTCGTGCACATCCTGCAGAGCACGGGCAAGACCAAGGTGAGGGGGAGGTCACGTGGCCAGAGGGGTCGTCGGGAGGGAAATGTAGCACACAACGGCTGCTGACAGTGTGCATCAATCTGTCTTTCCGTCTCTCTGTTTGCTTGTCTGTTTGTGTCCGTCTATTTGTCTGTATTATATTTCAGTCGGTTTATATATCTGTATCTCTGTCTGTTAAAATATTTTCTGTATCCGTCTATCTGTCTCACTATCTAACTGTCTGTCTAACTCGTTATCTGTATCTGTCTTTCTGTCTGTCTTTGTAACTGTCTTTGTGATGTGATTTGAACAGAACCGAAAGACTGACTGACAGGCATATATATATATATATATATATATATATATATATATATATATATATATATATATATATATCTGTCTGTCAGTCAGTCTTTCAGTTCTGTCCAAATCACATTTGACAGTTCTTTCAAGCGTTTCAAACCCCCAATGTCCTGGAGGGAGTCTTATATCTTATTCATCCTGTTGTTTCGATGCCACCCCGGATATTTCCACGGTACAGACTGTACCCGAAAAGGTCAAATGAGAGACAACAGGAACACCTTCCCTCTCCTCACTGCCGCCGCCTCCTTCCTAATTTCTCTCCTCTCTCTCCTCCCTCTCTTCTCTCCTCCCTCCCTTTCCTCTCTCTCCCCCCTCTCCCTCACTCCTCTCTCCTCCTGCTCCCCCTCCTCAATCTCTTCACTCCTTCCTCTCTCCTCCCTAAAATCCCTCTGCTCCCTCCCCTTCCTCCCCCTCTCCTTCCTCCCCTCTCTCCTCAATGGCCTCACTCCTACCCCTCTCCTCCCTCTCCCTCTTATCCCTCTCCACTCTGCTCTCCTCCTCCCTCTCCCTCACTCCTCCCTCCCTCCCACCTCTCCTCCCTCCTCCCCCTCCTTCCTCTCCCTCTCTCCTCCGTCTAATCCCTCTCCTTCCTCCCCTATCTCCTCCCTCTCACTCTCTCCTCCCTCTAATCCCTCTCCTCCCTCCCTCCTCACTCTAATCCATCTCTCCTCCCCCTAATCCTTCTACTCTCCCTCTCCTCTCCTCTCCCACTCCCTCTCCTCTCCTCTCCTCTCCTCTCCCTCTCCCTCTCCCTCTCCCCCTCCTCTCCCCCTCCTCTCCCACTCCCTCTCCTCTCCTCTCCCCCTCCTCTCCCTCCCCTCCCCAGGAGTTCCTGTCAGACATGGCGATGTGTGAGGTGGACCGCTTCATGGACCGGGAGCACCTGATCTTCAGGGAGAACACCCTGGCCACCAAGGCTGTGGAGGAGTACCTGAAGCTGATAGGACACCGATACCTCAAAGACGCTATAGGTAAACCGGAGGGCGCATGGACCCTGCACACACTCGCCTCATCGTCTTCATCGTCGTCAGCATCCCCATCATCATCATCCTCATCGTCAACATCATCCTGATCATCCTTATCGTAAGCATCATCAGCACTGCCGTCATCATCATCATCATCATCGTCAGCATCATCAGCATCGCTATCATCCTCCTCCTCCTCCTCCTCCTCCTCCTCCTCCTCATCATCTTCATTATCATCAGTGTCTCCTCCTGTGTGGAAAAGCATTAGGGAATAAGGTAAAGCGTCTGTGGTGCTTTGCATAGACACTTTCTGAGAACACTTCCTCCATGCACTCACTGAACGCACTCCCTCCTCCCAAAGCCCCTCCAGGGCCATGCAGCAGTAGCCCCCCCACCCCAACAGCCACTCGAATATCGCTGGAATATACTTATAATCTAAGAGCTAGCCCAGAGGCATGTGTCGTAAGAGGCCGTTACACTGGTTCTATTAGTGTAACACTCTCTTCTGCTCACGATTTGAGGGGAACCAATCTCATGTAATTCCCTTGTTGTCCACTTTTAATTAATTGCGTGTATTTGAGTGTACTCTGTTTTATTCCAGTGGAGCAAATGGTCCGATATTCTTGGACACCGGGTGGGGTTAAGATTGTCTGATGTCCTCGGGTACAGTAGCGGGTACAGTAGCGGGTTCAGTAGCGGGTTCAGCCGCCAGCTGTTCCGTGCGTTGAATACATGACTCCACACAGGGAGGTCTGCTCATTACTAACCTCATTTTGTGGAATGATGACGCCGAAGTTCTATTTAATAAAAGTGATTCTTCGGTTAATAAAATGCGGTCACGGTCGTGGCCACTTGGTTTTACCCCCAGCTTCACTTCATCTAATCTCACGGTGACTACGACTTTTTTATTGTCCTCGCTCGGAATTGATTTCAAACAGTTATATTTATTCACCGGGTGACTTCAACCCTTTCACTGACGGGATGAAAACCCCAGACTGTGCGGTGTCGAGATACCAAATCTCATCAACTTTCGACACACACATTTCACGGGTTCGGCTCCGTAATATTTTCATGGAGATATTAACGTTCTATATTCGACACGGAGGCTGAATGCATCACAAGAACGTCAACGGTGTGTGTGTGTGTGTGTGTGTGCGTTTGTGTGGCTGTGCTTGTGTGTCTGTGTGTCTGTGTGTGTCTCTGCGGTTTCTGTGTGTGTGTGTGTGTGTCTGTGTACGATTGTGTGCTTCTGCATGTGTGCTTGCATACGTGTGTGTGCGTGTGTGTTTCTCTGTCTGCATGTGTGTGTGTGTGTCTCTATACGTGTGTGTGTGTGTGTGTGGCTGTGCTTGTGTGTCTGTGTGTGTCTCTGCGATGTCTGTGTGTGTTTGTGTGTTTCTGCGTGCGTGCTTGCTTACGTGTGTGTGTGTGTGTGTGTGTTTCTCTCTCTGATTGTGTGTGTGTGTCTCTGTACTTGGGTGCCTGTGTGTGTGTGTGTGTCTCTCTGCGGTGTCTGTGTGTGTGTGTGTGTCTGTGTATGTTTGTGTGTCTCTGCATGTGTGCTTGCGCACGTGTGTGTGTGTGTGTGTGTCTCTGCGGTGTGTCCCTGGCAGGCGATTTCATCCGAGCTCTGTACGAGTCTGAGGAGAACTGCGAGGTGGACCCCATGCGCGTCCCCCCGTCCGTGCTGGCGGACCACCAAGCCAACCTGCGGATGTGCTGCGAGCTGGCTCTCTGCAAGGTCATCAACTCCCTCTGGTTAGTGGTCCGGGGCCGCCATGTTCTGCGTGTTCTATAGCTTAATGGTTCTATTTTTAAACAGAGGGTCACGACCCCCCCTTTTGTGTCGCAGCGGGGGACACAGTGGGCAGGCATTGGCTGGCCCCTAATTAATATAATTATGTTTTAATTATGAATGCATGCCTGTGACTTTTGGCAGTATACGTCTTTTCAGTTGCAGACTGAAAATGCATGAACTGTTCTGAAAAACGGTTGTCGTCATGGCATTCGTAAATTGAGTCCACCCTGGGCTTCTCCTGAACCGGGCCCACTCCTGGCTCTTCATTAAGGCGGTTTGGGAAAATAATCAAACTGTGATTATTTCGACCAATATTGCGATTGCGATTTAGCATGCGATTTCTCTTTTTAAAGTTCTTTATGTTCTGTATTATTCACTAAACAAGCAATAAATCATTGTATAATATGACCAACACAACATTTCGAAGCAGTCAACATATAAACTGCTCTTTCCTCTAGGCCAGGACTATGTGTTGAGATTTGTTGATACATTCATTGATATTATAACATCTTTATTTAACTATTGAATTGTAAAAGAAGAATAAATACGAATCTTACTGATCTCAAGTCAGCTACAGTAACAAATCATCCCCCTCGCGGCGATTTGCGATTTAAAAATCGGGTTAGATTGCATTGCGATGTCGGTTTGAATTAGATGAATCGTCAAGCACTACTCTTCATCCCACTCTCCTGGTCTCTCCCGGTTCTTCATCCCACTCTCCTGGTCTTTCCCTGTTCTTCATCCCACTCTCCTGGTCTCTCCCGGTTCTTCATCCCACTCTCCTGGTCTCTCCCGGTTCTTCATCCCACTCTCCTGGTCTCTCCCGGTTCTTCATCCCACTCTCCTGGTCTCTCCCGGTTCTTCATCCCACTCTCCTGGTCTCTCCCGGTTCTTCATCCCACTCTCCTGGTCTCTCCCGGTTGATCATCCCACTCTCCTGGTCTCTCCCTGTTCTTCATCCCACTCTCCTGGTCTCTCCCGGTTGATCATCCCACTCTCCTGGTCTCTCCCTGTTCTTCATCCCACTCTCCTGGTCTCTCCCTGTTCTTCATCCCACTCTCCTGGTCTCTCCCGGTTCTTCATCCCACTCTCCTGGTCTCTCCCTGTTCTTCATCACACTCTCCTGGTCTCTCCCTGTTCTTCATCCCACTCTCCTGGTCTCTCCCGGTTGATCATCCCACTCTCCTGGTCTCTCCCTGTTCTTCATCCCACTCTCCTGGTCTCTCCCGGTTCTTCATCCCACTCTCCTGCTCTCTCCCGGTTCGCAGCATATTCCCGCGGGAGCTGAAGGAGGTGTTTGCGTCGTGGCGGGCGCGCTGCGCCGAGCGCGGCCGTGAGGACCTGGCCGACACGCTCATCAGCTCCTCGCTGTTCCTGCGCTTCATGTGCCCCGCCATCATGTCGCCGTCGCTGTTCAACCTCACACAGGAGTACCCCGCCGAGCGCACCTCGCGCACCCTCACCCTCATCGCCAAGGTCATCCAGAACCTGGCCAACTTCAGCAAGTGAGTGAATCATCCGGTGCTCGACACTTTTAAATGCCGCGGTTTTATGCTACCCGGTGCGATGTGAACGGCCGATGTGAACGGCCGAAACAAGTCATTTTGAAAATCTGCCTCTTCTGACATCACAAGTGGGCGTGTCCACCTAGATGTGTGCTGGATAGATCAGTCTACCAGCCCACCCAGTGGACTGTAGCAAACGTCGCTCACCTGGTGGTATGATATGTTACCTTTCAAAAGTATTGCATTTAAAATGTTGGGATTTCAGGCTTTAAAAGGCATTAAGAATTATTTATTTATTTTTTGTTAGGAGAGAAAAAGTAGAAATGAAATCTCCAACCCATAAATGTTGGGTCGATTTCTGCACTGGCAGGATAATTCCACGCGTTTGCATGATACTTATGTTGTCAGGCAAGCAATCACGCTGGGATAAACTGACAGTTAGCTTATAAGATTGTTAGCTAGCTTGTAGCCATGGGAATATGTAAATACATTGACGTCTGGCAGACTGGCCCACAGTAGGATTAATGGGTAAGACCTGCAGCAGAAAACTGCTTTATGTGTGCAGTACCTTGACCTATATGCCTTTTGCGCCATGAAATCAGTGTTAAATTGTGTTCTAAATTGTATTTAAACGGTACTAAAAATACTTAAATGGTTAAAACCTGCAGCTATCCTGTAAAGAATCGCTAAGCCCCAACCCCTAACCCTGAAGGCCATTCCACACCAGAACTCACGCATACAGCAGCTTTCATCCACTTTCACTCTGTTCCCGTGTTAATCAATGAGCACTTCCGCCCCGCAGGCGGAGCTGAAGAGCCTTGCGTAGCAAAGCGGGGGGTTTTCGACATGGGGTCTATTTATTCCACCTCCCGCTGGCGTTTTTTGACGCATTTTCTTGTTAGCTGATCGATTTGAATGGCCTGGATGGCGAGTGCGCGTGGGATGAAACATGACTCCTGTGTGAAGACAAGGACACAAAAAAAGTAATAAATCCGTCCCACTCTTAATACTTTGCTGTGTTTCTGGCCTTAACCCTTTAATGGTAATCAATTGTTAATTCATTGCATAACTGGCCAATGCTTGTCAATCTCGAGTGTGTTTTACGTAGTGAACGACAAATGAAAGTGGACAGCGGGGCCTCCCAGTTTCCATTGACGTCTCATGAATGAACCGAAACCTCATTCTGCAACAATCCATAAAACCCTACAAAGGCGCTAATCTTTTTTGTACTATTTTGCGCCCAAGGATATTGGATCTCATGCTGTGAAGACACAGCTTCCCACAGTCCCCCTGCATCGCTTCAATGTCAACTCTTCCCCCCCCACCCCCAAACCAAAAATAGCATTTCACTAGCTATAGACTCACCCTCTCACTGTCCTTGTGATTGACCACTGCCCAGGTTCGGACCCAAGGAGGAGTACCTGTACTTCATGAACGAGTTCCTGGAGATGGAGTGGGGTGCCATGCAGCAGTTCCTCTACGAGATCTCCAACATGGAGGCGGGGGGCAACGCCGGGGGCTTCGAGGGCTACATCGACCTGGGACGGGAGCTGTCCGTGCTGCACAGCCTGCTGTGGGAGGTCATGGGTCAGCTCAGCAAGGTGACCCCCGGGGGAATGGACATTGGGGTTGACGTCTGAGCTGTTGATGCTGTGGTCCAAAGAGACTGGGGGGTTGAGACTGGGGGGTTGAGGCTGCTAGGGGTCTCCTTAAGGCCCTTATCCTAGCTATCTTTGTTGTATACGGGGAATGGGTTAACCTAACAAATTGTTAGTAGTATTGTAAGTCGCTTTGGATAAAAGCGCCTGCTAAATGCCCCTAGATGTAAATGTAAAAAAAAAGGCTGAAAACAATCAAAGCATGCAACGGAGTAACTCCATCATTTCTGCTTTTTTCTTCTTTTCACAAGAGCTGCGTGACTTTGTGTATATAAACCACTGTATAATCTTTTGTAGGCATTGTAATCCACTGTTTTTCATATAGGGATTTGTGGTAGTGCTTAAACCTCCTAATTTTGGAAAATACATGTGGTAGACTCTTTAGACTCTTTAATCCGACGCGACTCAGAGGGAGGCTGAGAACGAGTCTGCGTGATATTGTTGCTTCTTGTACCCGAAATAACCAGTGGGGGGGGGGAGGGGAGGGGAGGGGAGAGGAGAGGAGAGGAGAGGAGAGGAGAGGAGAGGAGAGGAGAGAGAGAGAGAGAGAGAGAGAGAGAGAGAGAGAGAGAGAGAGAGAGAGAGAGAGAGAGAGAGAGAGAGAGAGAGAGAGAGAGAGAGAGAGAGAGAGAGAGAGAGAGAGAGAGAGAGAGAGAGAGAGAGAGAGAGAGAGGTTAGTTTCACCAAAGTAATTTCACTGTGGTGCTACTGCACTGATATTGACATTTCAGTGCAGGTAAAGCAAAGAAACATCCTGATTGAAACGGAATCATTTTAGTAGTGCTCTTCGTCGCAATTCAGTGGCGGCAAAGAAACGGTCTCCTCCTCTCCATAAAAACACATTTTCAAATAACAACCGGGTAAAAAAGCTCACGGTACATTAACATTTTAATGGCGGAGTGAATTACCTTGACTCAAATCCACCTTTAACTTCCTCACCCCTCGCCAGGATGCCATCCTAAAACTGGGGCCCCTTCCTCGCCTGCTGAACGACATCAGCGTGGCCCTGAGGAACCCCCAGCTGCACATGTCGGCCAATCACCAGCCAGACACCCAGAAGGACCGCCTCTTCTCGAGACCCTCCTTCAGCCGCATGATGTCCTCAGACTTCCAGAACCTCATGATGCGAGATCTGAACAGGTAACCGCTGTTTACCTTCACCTTCAGCCAGGGCCGCTCGATTATGGAAAATGTCATTATCTGGATTATTTTGGTCAATATTGAAATCACGATTATTAAAACAATTGTTTTTGAGTTTGAGAAAATAACAAAAAAAATAATAAAAAGAAAAAGAAATTGCAGAACTGCTGTGTACACTGCTGTGTACACAGCAGTTCTGCAATTTCTATCACTCATTTAATGAATAAAATAAATATACAAAAAATCGACATAAAAAAATAAATAGATAAAAAATAATCGTTTCAACATGATTATTTAAGTTTGGAGATCGTTTAACCCGAAAATCTAAATCAGGATCAAAGTTCTATAACTTGCACAGCCCTGCCTTTAGTCCCATTCAACAAAAGGTTCTGGGTTGAATCCCAGGCCGTGTACCTGTGAGGGCCATCCTTGGGCTGGGAATGGGAATGACCCGTTTTGTTTAAAGGTTAAGTTGATGGTTTGATGTGATTGGCCTGTAGCTGACATTGTGATTGCTCAACCGGATTGTGACCTTGGTGACCAGATGCCTTCATTAACACCTCCAATTTAGAATGACCAAAAAATGACACCTAGAATATTAAACTTGGATCCCAGGCACACAAACAAGCCAGGTGGAAGAAAATATATTTTTTAATGGAATTATAGGATATCCTGCATATCTTACTGCAAAAGATTGCAGTTAGAATTTAAAGTTGAAAAGATTATGCTAATTCTAGCTGGCATTAGCCTTCACTGTGGATCATCAACATTTAGCGTCTACATTATAAATTAGTTTTCACTATCTAGCATTATTATTTGTCATTATCATTTAGCGTGTTCATTAGCATTTAGCAGGAACGTTTGAATTCAGTATTAACATTATCATTCACATTAGAATTTCGCATAACATTACCTTTTTGCATCAATATTATCGTTTAACATCCACATTATCCTTAAGCATAAGCTTTATAATTTACCATAACCATTATAATTAAGCATTTACCTCATCATTTAGCATTCACATTTTCAATAGCGTTAAGCAGGAATATTATCATTTTGCATTCCCACTATAAGTTAGCATTCCCACTTTGAATTAGCGTTCCCACTATGAGTTAGCGTTCCCACTATAAGTTAGCATTCCCACTATAAGTTAGCATTCCCACTATAAGTTAGCATTCCAACTATGAGTTAGCATTCCCACTACAAGTTAGCATTCCCACTATAAGTTAGCATTCCCACTACAAGTTAGCAGTCCCACTACAAGTTAGCATTCCCACTACAAGTTAGCATTCCCACTACAAGTTAGCATTCCCACTACAAGTTAGCATTCCCACTATAAGTTAGCATTCCCACTATAAGTTAGCATTCCCACTATAAGTTAGCATTCCCACTATAAGCTAGCATTCCCACTATAAGCTAGCATTCCCACTATAAGCTAGCATTCCCACTATAAGCTAGCATTCCCGACCTCACTCAGCGTCAACACTATAACAGAGCAGTTACCTCATCATTCAGCACCAACGCCCTCGTTCCCCTCCCCTCCCCAGCTCCATAGACATCTCCCGGCTGCCCTCCCCCACCACGGGTCTGTCGGCCGTGGAGGCGCTGTCCTCCCACCTCAACATGCGGCGCAGCGCCGAGAGGGACCTGCGCTCCAACTCCAGGGAGGTGTTCTACGTCACGCGGCCGCCCCTGGCCCGCTCCAGCCCCGCCTACTGCACCAGCAGCTCAGACATCACCGAGCCCGACCCCAAGGTACCCCCAACCGCACCCCGCCGCAAACCCCACCCCACCTGGAGCAGCACCACACTCACCCCGCACAGCCCACCTCTCCTGGCGGTTACGGGGCGGTGAACTCACGAGGGGTTTTTGTTGTATTTTTATTGGTTGGGATTAAAATTAAACTCGAAGATGATGTATAGCTATAAAGGGGATTTGTCTGCGTCCTGTTCATAGTTTGTGCATTTAATTTGTCCCTCATGAAGTTAATAGGCCTACTGTGGACATTAGATTGATGAAATGTTTTATTATGGAACATTAAATGGATTAGTCATGGCTTCACTTACCCACAGAATCTCACTGTTGCTTCTTGAACACGAAGAATAACGTTTTTTGACGGATATCTTCCCTAACATAACAGCATTACAACAGCATTTATTGGGATGAAAGTCGGCACAAAAATATATCGGCCTAATGTGTTATTTTTCCGAAACACTCGAAATTACCGCAGCGAGATGCCCGTCGATGCCTGACTGCCCCTGTGCCTCCCCCTGCCCCCCCCCCCCCCCCAGGTCCACAGCGTCAACAAGAGCGTGTCCATGATGGACCTGCAGGACTCGCGCATGAACAGCATCTCCAACCTCAACTCGGTGGGGGAGATGCTCACCTCCTCCCAGGCCTCCATCGCCGGCCTGGGCCACAGCTTCGGCAACCTGGGCGGGGGCGGGGGTCCGCTGCGCATGGGGGGCGGCGGCGGCGGCGGGTCCAGCGGGTCGGGCCTGCGTCACGGCCAGATGGGCCACATCGGCGGCCCCACCGAGTCGCTGTCGCAGCAGCAGCAGGCGGCGGCCGCCGCCATGCACTACCCCCTCTCCTTCCAGAACCCCCTGTTCCACCTGGCCTCGCAGAACTCCCCGGCCCACCCGCACCCCCACGCCCACGCCCACGCCCACCCCCACGGCCAGCCGCAGCACGCCCCGCCCCCCGTGCTGCTCGCCCCCGAGCCGGAGAACGGCCACCTGGACTACGGCGGACCGGCGGCGGCGGCGGCCTTCGGGAACAGCGCCTTCTCCCGCAGCGAGGACCTGTCGGCGCTGCGCTCGCAGACCAGCCTGGTGCAGCCCAGCATCGTCCACTCGCACAGCTACAGCGATGACTTCACCCGGCAGAACACGGGCCAGGGCCAGAGCCTGGGCCAGAACGACTTCGCCTGGCGCCAGCTCTCCCTGCAGGTCCAGGTAGGACCGGGGGGGCAGCGGGGGTGAAGGTGTCTGTGTAAGGGGAGGGTGGGGTGGCCATGGGGGAGAGGTGGGTGTCTCTGGAGGGGTTCCAGGTACGACCGGGGGGGCAGCGGGGGTGAAGGTGTCTGTGTAAGGGGAGGGTGGGGTGGCCATGGGGGAGAGGTGGGTGTCTCTGGAGGGGTTCCAGGTACGACCGGGGGGGGGCAGCGGGCGAAGGGGGAGGTGTCCGGAGGGAGGTTGCGGTGACTGTGGAGGGCGAGGTTAGGGTGTCTGTGGATGGGGGGGAAGGGGGTGTTTGTGGAGGGAGGTTGGGCTGAAGGTGGAGTCGGAACAGGTGGTGCGTGTGTGAAAGGGGAATGTTGTGTGACTGTGGAGAGGGGAGGGAGGGTGTCGGTTGAGGGGGGGCGAGCGGTGTCCGTTGAGGGGGAGGTGTTGTGTCTGTGAAGCCCTCTCCACAGGCTGGCTGTGTGATCATAACTATGATAGGATGGATGAAGCAATTCAAAGCAGATCGGTCAAAACATTCAACTATAAATGTTTGTTTGCGTGAAATGACCACCGACAATAACATATCAGAGAATAACATAGAGCTGAGTTGTATCGACCCAAAATATAGAATATATTCTATTAGAATTGTCATCTCATAGCTTGGATTGTTATTTGATTTACAATTATTTCCCAATTTTATTATTTAGTCATTTAGCAACAGCTTTTTCTCCCGTGAATTCAGATCGATCAGCAGCAGGAGGGCTTATGGCATCTTGTTCAACAGTCCAGGCTCCATCGGGGATCAAACCCAGATCTTTGCAGTTCTGCAGTCAAGCCCCCTGGCAGCACCACAGCACTATTCCAGCCCCCTTCTTCGTGCAACACCAGCATAATGTCAAATGCATTCAACTCAACCCTTTTAGAAACAATTATGTAAAGTTGACTTTTTATTTTGTGCTGGAAAATACAGATCCTACCCTACAGACAAGTGTGTTTGACCAGCTGGTACTTTACCAGCTTGTCAGACACACTGGCATAATACTTACTGCTGTACTTGTTTCCCTCATCTTGAGTTTTCCCCTTTCCCATGAGCACATAAGGACACGTAAAGTTTTGACACCGTAATCCCTGCAGCCCAATATTATCCTCATATTAGCTGGCCTGTGCGACGTTATTTCACCCAAACAGTCAGGCATTTTTGGATTGTCCACTTCCTCCTCCAGCCCACGTTTTCTTCACACATTCGGGTCTTTGTGTTGTCAGATGATGTCCCAATTTGCCTGCGCAGAAGTGTGACCAATCTGTACATAAATAGCCGAGTCATGGCGTTTCAGAGCTTGTTTGTTAGTTTTATAGTCGTCCTTCTCTTGCGCATTCATATCCCTGTTGAATTGAGTCTGTATGTTCGTATGACTTGTTCTGATCTCCGCTTTTTGATAAGAGAATAACAAACTAACTGAATAATTTAGATGTCAGGGCAATGATTAATATTTGTAAGTTTAAGCTCACGTTCTAATTAAAGGGAGGGTAGGCAATTTATTTTTGGAGTATTTTTGTCCTATTTTTTTGGAAACTTGCATCACTTGACATCTCGACCTACCCTGCTACCTGCCCACACTCGCCAAGCACTCATTGTGCTTGACCGGAGTCTTCCACAAGGCTAAGCAGACCTTTCGCTAAAGCTAGCGCGCTAGTCACCTGTTTCGGGTAAGTGGCTTTGATAGGAGGAACAAAGGGAGGGCTGGACATTTTTTTGGGTCGGACCACTTCAAAATCTAGCCAGCTCTGGCTGGTTGCCTTAAAATTGCCGACCCTATCTTTAATCACTTGGCGGATTAATGTCATCGCGGTACGTTGACGAATGGCTCTATTGAGATGAATTAGTGTAACTGATCTAATCTGCTGTCATCTGTAAAGCTGACGTTCCTCTCTCTGTGCCAGGAGTCCCTGCAGCAGCAGATGATGATGGGCATGGCCCCCCAGACCTCCACGGGCACGGGCACCCCCGCCTCCCTGGCCACGCCCCCCACCACCGTGCTGCACCACGCCCGCCAGGCGTCCATGGCGGGCTCGGGGCCGTCGCCGGGCCAGCACCTGCGCTCGCAGCGCTCCGTCAACACGGCCACGCCCCCTCGGGCCCGCCCCCAGAGCAGGAACCTCCTCCTGGAGTCGCCCGACACCAGCTTCGCCGGCATGCCCCGCCAGCCCATGCCCCGCCCGTTGCAGACTCAGGCGTCGCAGCAGCAGCCGCAGCCGCTGCAGCCGTCGCCACAGCAACAGCAGCAGTCGCATCATCAACAGCATCAACAGCATCAACAGCAGCAACATCAACAACAGCAACAGCTTCAACAGCAGCAGCTTCAGCAGCAGCAGCTTCAACAGCAGCAGCTTCAACAGCAGCAGCTTCAACAGCAGCAGCTTCAACAGCAGCAGCTTCAACAGCATCAACAGCAACAACAACTTCAACAACAGCAACAGCAGCAGCAACAACAACAACAACAACAGCAGCAACAACAACAACAACAGCAGCAACAGCAACAGCAACAGCAGCAACAGCAACAGCAGCAACAGGAGTCCCAGAATGCCGTGACGGAGAGCCCAGCTCCGGGCCTGCCATACCAGACCAGCTCGGTCAGGGAGACCCAGGGGGCGGGGCCTGGGGCGGGGGCGGGGGCGGGGGAGGAGTCAACGGACACGCCCACTAAGAGCAGCAAGAAAGCCGCCCCCTCGCAGCTCCAGCCTCCCCAGCCACACCTGTTGAAGCCGGTGGCCGGTAAACAGGTGAGCTACACACACACCTGTGTCCTCTAGCCGGCAGTCTGAGTAATTGATTGATTCATTTATTAATGGTTGGATGGATTATTGATGGATTTATTGATTGACCGACTGAAACACAGGCTCATTTAAAGAAAGAAAGGATTAAAGAATAAACTAATGCAATTTAGTCGTTACTTAAGAAATAAAGGATAACACTTTACAATATGGGTGAATTAATCATCAATTATGTAACCATTCATTATCATTAGTTAATGCAGTAATAAGTATTATCTAACAGTGAACTAACAGTTAATTAACAGTTAAGTAACAGTTCACTAACAGAATTACTAGACCGGTAATGCTCTAGTAATTATTTACCAATGGTGTTCATGTTTTCTAATGGTGTTCATGCCTACATTACATTGAGGTAATAATTGAGACATTATTTAATAGGGTTAGGGTCATAACCCTAAACCACTAACCCTAATCCCAACCCAAAACCTTTCCCTATCCCCTACGCTAATTCTATATATTAATGCTTATTCCTGCATTGACTAATGTATGCTTCATTCATGTGCCCTGAACCTAAAGTGTTGCCAAATCATGAAATAAAGAGGGAGAAGGATTAGTAAAACGTTAATGCTTAATATTTTCAAGCTGACTAACTAATGGTTTGACGAAAGAGACGAGAAAAATTAATTAGGAAAGAATGTATTTATGCTATCGTGTGAAAATCTTTCTCTCATGCATACAAATTCAGGGATAATTAAGCACATTTGAAATGCATAAATATTTGAGACTCCCTTTGTGGCACGGAAACGCCTGCGAGCGACTGCAGAGGTTGAGAGTCCTTAACGACGGAAAACTGTGTATGACTCGCTCCCTTGTAGTTCATTACAGCAAGGAATTAGCAAAAAGGCTAGCCACGGGGCTATGGCTGGGCTCTGTGTGTAGTCTTTTGGTCGATTGGTTGGTTTTCAGTAGCAGAGAACCTGATTTTAATCTTGAGTTTAAGCTGAGTTAAAGCTTCCTTTTAATAATGTAAGATGTAAAATGATAAGCAGGAGAATACTATGCTACACTCGCACACTGATGTGCTGCTGTAGCATGGGGACATAGTGATGAGCTCAATCCCAAATCTATTTTGTGATTCAATCTGTTGTAATCGACCAGCTGGCCATTGATGAACTGCTGATGATGACTGTTTCATTCAATTATCCAGAAGAAGCTTGTTAGCATATTTTAAGCATGGAGGAGACAGTTGGTCTACTGGTGTTTTTTTCTTTGATTTAAAAGATAACAGAATAACAACAATAAAACAAGAGATGTAAGAAAAAAAAGGACTTTAATACATATCATCGACGAGATATAAATAATGACTAACTAAATTGATTAAAAAATCGTATTTATTTAAAAAATAATTATTAATATTATTATTTTAAAAGGTGTTATCTATAAAGAAAGTTTATTGAAAAAAAAAAATTTTTATTAAAAAAAAAAAGCTTTTATCGCACAATGAGCAAACAAAAACCAAAAGCCTTGCCCTGACCCCGATCGTCGGCCATCTTTGTCCCCCCAGGCGTCCCCGTCGACCTTGGCCACGCCTGGCCTCAACGAGCGGACGGTGGCCTGGGTGTCCAACATGCCCCACCTCTCGGCCGACATCGAGAGCCTGCGGCCCGACCGCGAGAACCAGCTGAAGGAGTACTCCAAGAGCATGGACGAATCCCGGCTGGAAAGGGTACCAGAAAGCCGTCGGTTCTGTGTTTAAGTTGTATTTTCTCCCCCCGCCCCCGCTCTTTCTCCTCTCCAAGTGTACGCTATCTGCCCGTGAAATGAGGCGGTGTCTTATTTAGAAGTCGTTTTGGACTCCGAAGACAATGTTATTTAAGATCTTATGTAATTTTATTTAAATGAAGGCGACGACCCACGCTTTGGGCCTGGATGATTTTGGGTTTATTTGTGCGTTTGTGTGTGTGTGTGTGTGTGTGTGTGTGTGTGTGTGTGTGTGTGTGTGTGTGTGTGTGTGTGTGTGTGTGTGTGTGTGTGTGTGTGTGTGTGTGTGTGTGTGTGTGTGTGTGTGTGTGTGTGTGTGTCTCTCTCGATGTGTGTCTCTATTGGGCTTTATTTATGTTTTTGTATGTGTGTGGGTGTGTGTCTCTCTCTCTATGTATGTCTCTATTGGGTTGCATTTATGTTTTTGTGTGTCTGTGTGTGTATTTAAGTTTGTGTTTATTATTTCTGTGTGGGGGACTTTTGAAGTGTTAACATTTCCAATCCAAAAGTTATAGTTATTTGGGCCACTTTTAAATCCTCATAGAACTAGATTCCCAAAGAAGTGTGACATTTTGGTCCGGTGTTAAAATCCTCCACTGAGGTGATGCATTGTGTTTCTAATCTTGTTTAGTTACAAATGGCAGTGAAAGGGTAACCGCAGAACAGGTTAAACTCAAATAAGGCAGGCATGAAGTGAAGTAGGCCTACGCTTTGTTTTAAATTGTACTTTCACCCTCGATACGTTATTGTCCACTGTTATTGGTAATTAACATTTAAAGGTGAAAAAGTTGCACACGTTATGTATGCCAAAGGTTATGATGGTATCCCATCGCAGGCCTTTGTCCACACAATCTCAAACAACACTGACATTTACTCTCTCTCTTTCTCTCTTTCTCTGTCTTTCTTTCTTTGTCTCTCTCTTTTGCAAACTCTTAATTTACATTTATTGCCAAAGTGGGCAAAAAGTTTAATAAGATCTGAAAAAAGTAGATAATAATCATAAAAACTAAAATGAGATACGATAAACGAATACATACAAATGTGAATTAAGATACAATGGGTAAAAATAGAAGCCTTTGCTCATTTTGAAAACTACCGTGCAGAGGATAGTCATTAGGCTGTTGTTTATCCTCAATGGAGGCCGTTCCCAATGCTCCCTATTCAGAGTGGCCATCTTGGCTCCATCCTTGTTCTAAACACTCGCCTCACCCAGCAGCGGTTCTAAGAACCAAGATTTCCACTATGGGATTAAGCAAGGCCCCTTAAACCCCCTCTCATCTCTCCCTCTGCTCCCTCTCCTCCTTGTCCTCCTCCTCCTGCTCCTCCCCCTTCTCCTCCTCCTTGCCCCCCCTCTTCCTTCCCCTTCTCCTTCCCCTCCTCCTCCTCCTCCTCCTCCTCCTCCTTCCCCTTCTTCTCTCTCCCTCTCCTCCTCCTCCTCTCCTCCTCCTCCTTCCCCTCCTCCTCCTCCTTCCCCTCCTCCTCCTCCTCCTCCTTCCCCTTCTTCTCTCTCCCTCTCCTCCTCTCTCCCTCTCCTCCTCCTCCTCTCCTCCTCCTCCTCCTCCTCCTCCTCCTCTTCCCCTCCTCTTCCTCCTCCTCCTCCTCCTCGTCCAGGCGCGGGAGTACGAGGAGGAGATCTACTCGCTGAAGGAGCGTCTGAAGATGTCCCACCGTAAGCTGGAGGAGTACGAGCAGCGGCTGGTGAGCCAGGAGCAGACCACAAGCAAGATCCTGCAGCAGTACCAGAGCCGGCTGGACGACAGCGAGCGGCGCCTCAAGCAGCAGCAGGTGGAGAAGGACAGCCAGCTGAAGGGCATCATCAACAGGTATCACACACACACACGCGAGCGGAAACACACACGTGCACACATGCGTGCACACACATGCACATACACTTGCACACATAAACACATAATCACACTCTGACATTGGAATTGACCAAGAAAGAAGAAACCAAAGGTCTCAAAGTCTCTCTGTCTCGCTATCTGTCTGTCTCTCTCTGTCTCTCTCTCCCTCTCCCTCGCTCTCGCTCTCGCTCTCTCTTTCTCTCTTTCTCTCTCTCTCTCTCCCCTTCTCTCTCTCTCTCTCCCCCTCTCTCTCCCCCTCTCTCTGCCGTTTCTATGTTATTTGATGTTTATAACAAGAGAAAACGTACACATGGATGTTTGTGGGGATTTTTGATTAGAGGGGGACCTTCACGCTCGGTTACGTTCTAATACAAGAGAGTTCTACTGCCTAACGTTTGTTGTGGAAAACACCGTGATCTGCAATGGCAACTCCACTTCAGGGTAAATCATTGAAATCAGTGGCCCTGTTCGGAAACATGAAATCTCCAGGCCAATGGTCCAACCTTTCCTCTTTTCATTCCACGGAAAAAGATTCTTGTCTCGGGCACGTGAACAGTGCATACTCTTCATGTATGTTACGCAACACATCAGTTAGAGTTATTTCTTCTGCCGTATGAAGCAGAACTCTCTTATACAAGAAATTATCCGAGCTTGGGGGTTCCACCTCAACACAGTGGTCCGAGAACTCAATGGAAAATACTGCTTCTTGTGCTCCACTGTTGTTGTACAAAAGAAGATTGTTGTGTTATCCGCTTTTTCAAATGTTTTGTTATTGCAGTGTTTTCCAACCTTGCGCCGGCTGCTATGCATATGGGGGTCTCACAGGGAGATTGCTGACTGATACGATATTCACATTGACACTTTTAATGAAAAAAACATAATTTAAAAATCTTTGAAAGGACTCATAAGGTTCCTGTTGTATATAGATGCGGAGTGACTAATTTAATCATAGCCGCGAGCAAACTACCAGTAATCACTTGCAATATGCATACTTTTATTGGCCCACTTTGATATTATGGGCGTGTGACCCCCAAGAAGTTTGGGGTCGCTTCAGTAGGGGTCAAACGGCCACTAAAGGTTGGGATGGGCTGCGTTGCGCTCATAAGATGTCTTTGATGTCGTTGTCTGCTGTTATTGTTAATCGTCGTATCTTATGTTATTAGATGAAAACTTCTGTAGAACAGAACAGAAAGAATTCAAGAGTCGGAAATGAATTTGATCCAGAGGTGTGTGATATTAGTGGAATGTCTAATGTAAATTAAAGGAGACATATCATACCACCGGGTGTGAGTGGGATTAGCCGTTACAAGCCGTTTTGAAAATCAGCCTCTTCTGGCATCACAAGTGGGCGTGTCCACCTAGATGTATGACGGATAGATGAGCAACGTTTGCTACAGTCCACTGGGTAGGCTGGTAGACTGATCTATCCAGCACACATCTAGGTGGACACGCCCACTTGTGATTTTACTTCACTTGACTTGGCCGATGTAAAAAATGGCTTGTAACGGCTAATCACACTCACACCTGGTGGTATACTATGTCACCTTTAAGTATATTCAAATACGTTCACCATGTATCTAACTCAAGCGATTGAAGACCAGTGTTGAGTTAAATATGCGTTAAGTACTTTTAACTACGACCCGTTTGTGTCTGTGCGAGGGTCAGCTAGGCTAGTGGTTTGATGAAATGTGAACCTATCTATGTCCTAGACAGTTCAGTTTTGGGGGAAGACTGTCAGGACAGCTGTAAAGGGAATGTAGCCAGAAGTAAGTAAAAAAAAAAAAGATTTTAATTTTAAAATCATTGAAAGCAAAAATGTCCCCCTGTGGTAAAACAGCATCTGGCTTCATGCTGGTATGTGTTTGCTTCCTCTTTGCCCTCTCTATATTTAGACTCATGGCGGTGGAAGACGAGCTGAGAGTGGGAGTGGTTCCTGATATCAAGTCTCGAATCCTCACCGACCAGGTTTGTTTGGCTGCGTGCGTGAGAGTTGACCGGGTCAGCCAAAATATTGTAGGCCTCTTCTCTTTAGGGCTCTTTAGAGTTTGGTGGTCACTCCATCAAAACAAAGGCGGTTTTGTAGTGTGCACATTTTCTGATATCCTTCGAAAATTATAAATTAGGAAAAATCGAATCCGTTGGTAACGATGACAACAGTATACGGATGAGTGGGTTGCGTCTATCTTACCAACGCACACACATACACACACACACTCGTCGACTCTACTAATGACGCCTACATATGCTTTTACTTTGAAACGGCCAGATGTTGGTCGTTTACAAAGTAAAAGTGTGTGAAGTTCATGAAGTTTTGTTTCCTGAGAGAGGGAGATATATATATGTATACACACAACATACAGAGTAGGGATGATAAAGTTATGTTTCTAAAATTATACAAAACTGACGGGGGGAAGAACAGCTGAGTCATCCAACTGGCGTGATGCCGTAAACCTCCAGAATCTTTAGGATACCCTGGTTCTGCTGAGACTGGGCTGGTGGGCGAAGGATATGACGCATGGGTCTTATGACACTAGACGCTCTCTTTCTCCGTCTCTGTATCGTGGAGGAGTCGTGTGAAGCCACTGGCAACTGCCTCCAGAGTTTACTGCCCTTGATTATTCTTTTGTTCCCCACATTCAGATTGTTGTTTTATTGTCATTTAGTTATTTCTGCAGAACAGCTGTTGCCAGAAGGCAAATCCTCCACTTCAATACTCACTAAATCATTCGGTTGATAGAAGGAGTTGGAAGCAACCTACCTGACTGTCTTTCTATGTTTATGAAGGTTCAATGTTTTATATCTTTTGTGTGTTGTGTGTGTCATGTGAAACAAGTATGTATCTAACTACTTTAGTCGAGAAGTGTCCAGGTTTGGACATCTATTTGTGTTCTGTCTGAGTCTATTGATATTTTATAATCTGACCACTTCAGTCTTTTCTATTGCCAACAGGAATGAACCTAGTTCTTTGGTTCATGGTCTTTCCGAGAAATGGTTTATTAAGGAGTACTTTAATGAAAGTTATAATGACTTTATTTTATTACTTGCGTGTATCTCAGTTTATTTCAAACTAACTAAACAGATCAATAATCATGATGTATAGAATAAACAACAGTTCTATTTTATGTTTGCTATAAAAAATACAAATACACAGGATTATTATAATCATTGCATTTTCTTTTTTCTCCTCAGCTTGTCAACCAGAACTATGGATCATGACTCACGGAGGTCTGAGACTCTTCTCTCAGCCTTCTCCTCCTCCTGACTATATACTCAATATTATCATCATCTATTCATCATTTGTCAATTTTCCACCACACCTGCTCAGAGTTCAACCTGCTTAACATAACCATCAAAGAACTGGAGTGGTTGCCGGGAAACAACAACAACAACAAAGCAGGAAATGACAAAGGGGACGACACCTAACATATTGTAGAAACTTTTGCACAATTATACAAAGAACTCGACAATCAGTTAAGCGAGAGCGCCGAGGTGTGCGAACGCGTCCGTCTGCACCGGTCCACCTGACGACGAGCCAGCGCTTAACGGACCGCCACGGCTTGATAACCGGTAGCCGAACGATACGAACGATCTGCGAATTATCGGGGACCCTGTGTCTTAAAGGGACAGTGTTTTTTTTTTTTTTTTTACTTTTCGGCTGAACTCTTTAGTCTTAGGAGGAAGACAAGGACATGTTTTCCTCCGCACTCCTGCCCAACTGCTGCGTGGTCGCCGTGACAACAGGTACGCCGCTAAAGAACCGCCTGTGTACTTCTGCCGTCGTCCCACTGAAGAGCTCTGCTAGAATGTGGATGAAAAACAAACTGAGAGAATATCTTATTCTTTATAAATAGGTTTGATGAGGGGAAACGATGCGTTTTACTTTAGCCTTTCGAGTCACTCAACGATTATTGTAATATGTAGATGATTGATTTGAAACGATGACATGTTTACTAATGAGTACCATTATTTCTGTGGATTACAGTGTTCAGATTCTAATGAGGTTTTTTGGACAAACTCTATTTAGGTACTTAATTGCTGCTTCAATTATGGCCGAACTAAACTCTATAGTCTACATGCATATACAGAAGTTTCTTGAAACTAGTGGATGTATATGTCACCACACCGGATGTATATAAAACCTGTACTTCTGAACGTACAGGTGTATGAAATTGTTTAATTCAAATATTTGTAAAAAGAAAACTACAACATTGTGTTTCCAACTCTTGGAAACTGAACTCTCTGGCACTAGTAATGCATTTTTTTTCGGTTTACGCAATTTATTAGATAGAAAGATCTTCATTAAACCACTTGACTTGTGATGCACAGGTGTATTTACAGTTATACATTTTAAATAACAGCAGTGTTTACAGATAGTTTATCAAGACAAGAAAAAGACTTGAATACATACAACATACATACCGCAAACATATACATAATGAAATGTATACATGTATTATATATATAGTTAGCTTGTAAAATAATAATATTATTATAATGAAATAATTATTTAAATAATGGACTTTTATTTTGGAAGCTGAAGATCCTCAGGAAGTGTCAGAATCTGAGGGTGCACCTTTGGTCCTTTGTCTAAGGGGTGACGAGTCGAGCCCTGATTCAGCATCTCGTGTGTTTACACTTGAACTGAGAACTAATAGCTACGGGCCAAACCTAGCAAAGCACTAAAAGCTATGACTAAAATCAATAAAATCATAAAGTTACAACCACAAGGCCGAGTTTATATCCTGACATTTTCAAGTAGGCGTCTCCTTGACATTTGTGTAATAGATATTTTGTATTTATCCTTTTTTCTTTTTTTTGTTGTTTTAGCTTTGATTTACTTTTGCTTTTGATGAATCATCTTTTTGCCGCATTGTATAAAAGCTAATTATTATTATTATTATAATTATTATCATTATCATTATTATCATCATACAGAACAGTATTTTAGCCAGTAGTTAGTTACTTTAATGTTCTCTTCTAAATATAGATGTGCAACACTTCTGCATGTGCTTCATAGATGTACGGAAGAGCATAAACTGAACTGTATCGCGCATCACTCCTTCCAGCAAACGAGAGGGCTGGGCGCAACAGACTGATTCAGTATTTACATATTATATAAAGATTTAACATTGATTTGTTTTGTTTTGAATCTAACCTGGTGACTCCTCGGTTTTTTGGGAGAGACCGGACATTCTGCCTTTTAAAATATATGAATTTAATGTGATATTAACAGAGACGTAAAGATTGTGTGGAAGAGAGAGAAAACAATAGCACAACGATGGATTACATAGGGTAGAATCTGCAAGACGTGCGTTAAGGAGCTGACTGCCTTATAGTTTGGTGCCACATGGCCATGATCGCCAATATACAAAAGAAAACGCGACTTTGTATATTTTATGTCTTTTTTATAGTAAGGTGCGAAATACATAAGCAGTGTGTGTTACCTGGCTTTGTACGTAGGCTTGAATAATTTATATTTCAGATTGCATTATTGATATTACTTATCCTGACCATTGCCTTTACAAAGCCAAATATAAATTATACAGATTATATTCATGGTACTGGGAAAACAAAGCCTTCAAATAACAAAATGGCCTACACATTTAACGATACAGATGTATTTTAGATACACTGTAAAGACCAGGGTATTTTGGCACACTAAATTCATGGTAACTTTATTGCTTTCAAAGCTTCTCCTTGCTGCCATCCTTGAAACAATAATGGAGCGAACCTGTGAATGTAATTATGGAATGGCAGCCGTACGTGAACCACATTTACATATACAGTTAAACATTTATCCAAGGCGGGGGTTCAAATAGTACATTGCTTTCCAGGCCCTTCTATACCTTTGGATTGCCACAACAGTTTATGGTTATTTATGGAGTGTATTGCAATAAAGCATATTACAATTGTTTGAAAAACAATACTTTAATGCCCTGAGCAAGGAAAAGATGGCGTATGGGATGAGTCTATCAAGGTTCAACTGTCCTGTGTGGATATGTTGAATCTGCAGTAGTGCCGCATAAAACCTCTTAAATTGTGCCCTTGTCGACTTTTTTTCTCTTGGGTTATTTTTAGAATATTCCTGACTTTGATATACACTCTGCCAATCCCTGCGGAACGACCGGATTCTAATTGGCCAAAAAGAATCCACTATTTTTCTTTTAATTGAATGGACGACAGGAAGATGGTGAGCTCATGTCAGAACTTAGCGGTAAGCAGAACACAAAGGTGGATATACCTTGTGAGCTTGCTGACTCATTGCTCCCTGTGGTACTTAAAAACCTCAATTTTCAGTAGTTTGTTTTTTATGGTTTTCCTCCTATTTTAGCTAGATTTGTGAAGTGTGAACTGTAGGCCTACATCTCAATGGAATGTCATGTTTGCTGAGGTAAATTAGTTGTTTTTTAAGAAATACTGCTGGCAAAACATTTAGTTTGACCTAAAATACCAAATTAAATAAATGGAGACACAAAATAATTGTAATGCATTGTGATAGCTTCTCCTGAGTGTAGGTGATTTAGCACTAGACAGTTTTGTCATTTGAAGATGAACGACTTTTCGATTCAAAACTGTGATAATCATTTTAAAAGCACTATGGGATACTAACTATTAAAGTTTGTTATTTGAAAGCATTCTTAACCTTCAGAATTGAATGAATATATGAAGTGTGTGTGTGTGTGTATATATATGTATACATAAATATATACATATACATACTGGAATCATTGTTTTTGTGAAACAAACTCCATCGCACTCGGGAGTGAGACAAAATGGTGACCTGGCAGCTAATAGCTACAACTGGCTATGGTGTCACAAGCTAGCTAACATGGCGTGGTTTGGAACTTAAGTTAAGTCCTACTGGATGTTAAACCTTAAAAGGACTTGATGTTTTCTTTTTGAAAATAAGCCATGCTTCCCCCCCCCCCCCCCCCCTCCTTTGAATTAAGCCATATTCTCGATTCCCCCCCCACCCCTTCCCCTCAAAACTGATGTGTTGTGTGGTGAATGTTATGTTGTCGTTGGTAGCTTATTTCACAATGATAACTATCGTAGGTTTATTCATGCTTCATATTATTACTAGTGTAAGTATATATGATTGATATGGTTTGTTATGTTTTTAGTAAAGAGAATGTATTCATTTTCTCCTGTGACATTCATTTACCCGGTGATTTCAGTAAATTAATAAATCCATAAAGTATTTCAAAGTTCTGTTCATGAGTGTTTTCCTTTCTTTCTTTCTTTTATTGACTGATCACACATTCATTTGGCATAAATCATTTCAACGTTTATTCAACTGGATGGAAAAACATGAAATCTTTAAATAACAAAGGAGAAACTGGATACTTCTAAACAAGAGTCCAAAATATTATGCATCACGGCCTATAGACGAGCATTTATGCATTATGGGTAATTCACAGATGTTATGATCGCTTATTGACATACAAATAAGTTGAGTTATAATAAAGTGAAGAAAAAGGAGGCCTAGATACGCTATTTTCCTGTTTTAAATCTTTCAGTTTCATGATACATTTACTTGGTGCGAGGTTTGATATTTACACTTGTGTATTTACAATATTAGTGGGAAAAAAATACAAGAAGTAACTGAAATCACCATGAGGGCAATTCTTTTCTTTACAGATTCAAAGAGCTTATATGACAGCTACGCACTCCCATCACATGACTTAACACTAGGCTTGTTCAAGTCTTAATTGGTCTTAAGTCAAAACGTTGCTTATTTATCACATCATTCATCCAACGTTAACACGACATCTTTGTGAATCCAATGAGTAACGTTAAACGAACACTAGATGGCGACAGAAAAATGAAATACCGTGAGAAGAATTCACGTTTTTGCCTTATTCTTATTCTCTAAGCTCAAAACGATAAGACATGACTCGAAATACATTCATTAAATATACAGTAATTTAATGAATAACGTAATGTAAAGAATAGAGAGAAGAGAGGTGCTGTTTATTCATTTCGCAAGCATTTAACAGACATTGAAGAATACCAAAGTAACTTACAGGAGAAATCAGTCAAATAAAAACGAATACATAAGAATCAGTCTACATTTACCAATTCTGTAATGCACAATTTTAAACAAATCTCACTCGACCCTTACCCTAACCCTAACCCTAACCCAAATGCTTCCTTGACCCCAAAAACTAAAATTAAAAAAACACAGCACAAAACATTTTACCGCTGTTTAACATTTACCGACGGTTCAAGACTCCCCCCCCCCCCCCCAAAAAAACAACAACAACAACCACATCAACGGCTATTATTTCCTGACTGGCCGGAGACGGCCGAGTAGGAGACGGCCGCGTCCCTCCTCGTATCCGAGGCGACCGTGTGGCTGAACACCGTGTTGAGGGGTATGCCCAGCTGCCGGGAAGGCCCCTGGCCTTCGCCGGCGTTGATGCGGTGCAGGTACACCTTGGACTCCACGGCCAGGCTGCACTTGTGCAGCATAGTGCGCAGGGCCGTGCGGTATTCCCGCCGCACCAGGCAGTAGATCACGGGGTTGAGGCAGCTGCTGGTGAACGCCAGGCAGTTGGCCAGCGGGAAGAAGTAGGTCTGCACCAGGTAGAAGGACGGGCTGATGTCCACGATGTCCAGCTGGATCAGCGCGGCCCACAGCGTCAGCAGGTTGTAGGGGAACCAGCAGGCGCAGAAGGACAGCACCACCACCGCCACCGACTTGGACACGTGGGACTTGCGCCCCGGGTTCACGCCCTTCATCTTGTGGCGGCACAGGAAGCGCAGCAGCAGCAGGTAGGACAGCACGATGACGCCGTAGGGAAGCAGGAAGCCCAGCACCACTCTCAGGAGGTGGTTGATCCCCAGCCACGCCGTTCCGTCGGGGAAGCGGAACAGGCACACGGTGTCGTTGGCCGGGCCCACGTTGAAGAGGTCGGCGAAGACGGCGCGCGGCGCGGCCGTGACCAGCGCCCCCGCCCAGATGATCGCCGCGGCGATCCGGGAGCAGCAGAAGCCGCGGTGCCAGAGGGCGGCGGCGGCGGCGGTGGGCCGGAGGGCGGTGGCCACGGAGCAGTAGCGCGTCAGGCTCATGGCGGTCAGGAAGAAGCAGCTGGCGTACACGTTGAGGCAGGTGAGCAGCGAGATGGCCTTGCAGGTGACCACGTCGAAGGGCCAGCTGTAGTCCAGCGCTATCTCCACCGCCCAGAAGGGCAGCGCCAGCGAGAAGAGCAGCTGGGCCAGAGCCAGGTGGAACACAAAGTAGTTGATAGTGCCCGCGCTGATGGTGCGCGTGGAGTACAGCAGGAACATCACCAGCAGGTTGCCCACCATGCCCGCCGTGGCCACCAGGAAGTACACCAGGGAGATGAGGGTCCGCAGCCAGGGGGCGCCGTCGCCGGGGAAGTTGAGGCCGTACACGACGGCGCCGCTGCCGTTGTGGTGGCCCAGCAGCAGCAGGGAGCTGTTGCAGGACGGGTTTTCCCAACACACGCGAAGCATGTCGTTGTAGAACTCCCTGCTTTTGAGGTCCATTTTGGACATCTCAGGGGGGCAGGGCAATGAGGGGGTCCCGGGGTGAAGGAGATCGACGCCTCTGGAGAATCCCCTTTCTGGAGAAAGGTCAAGACCGGCTGCGTGAGCGTAGAGGGCGAAGAGGAAACGGCCTTCTCCGACAGAAACGGCGTGGCCTGTTGGAGGTCGAATGATTATGACCTACAGTCGACGCAGAGAGTGTCAGAGCAGCTCAACTAAAACACAGATTTTACCAAACTCAATTATGTATATAGGCTACACTTTACACATTACACTTTACAACAACCGTTTATTATTTATTACCATTAATAAACATGGTAATAAGCATTAATTAACAGTTCAGGGATAATGCCCGACGATAATGCCCGACGAGGTGTCCATTATCAGGAATTAATGGACGACGCGGAGGCGTGAACCGTCGGTCGCGCAGCGGAGGATCGTTGCTACCCTGAAGTCCATTATAGGAGTTAATGCACACCCTGCAGCCAATCAGAATCGAGCATTCCCCCCGACCATGGTAGAACAGTCAACTCATAGTCTAGTAATCATTTATTATTAGCTGAGTGGTGCTGCATGCAGCGCTCAACTATTGTTCTTCATAAGTTTTATTCTTTCTTTCTTTATTATTCTCTAAAAACTTTGGGACATATCTCCTTCCTCAATTGTTCCACCTAGAGACTCCATTCAAATTTTAAAATATTCAGAATAGCTCAGAATCGCGCGCTTCTTTTCAGATTTTTTTAAATATTTTATACTTTTTAAGATATTCTACTTTTAAAATATCATCTTTTTTTTAACATGGGAGTCAATGGGAGGACTGCAGAGCCGGCAGAGCCGTCCACTGCTACTTCAACTGTTTAAGACGTAACTCAATCATAATTTTCACCGTTTATCTTCGTTCAACCCATTTAACAAATCTACACAATTGTATCTTCAATAATATCTAAACGGAATTTCGATATCATTTAAACTTTATTCAGAATCACAGTTTCAGTTTCATACCGCTTTCGTTTTCAGTTGGTTTCATTGATTTACGTTGACGCGGGAGCGTTGCCAGATTGGGCGTTTTTTCCCGCCAGATTGGGCTACTCTTGGAGGACGTTCAGGCAGTGTTGCCAGATTGGGCGGTTTTTCCCACTTTATTGAGCTATTTTTAATCTCGCACCGGCTCGCTATTCTCTTATGCCATGTTTACACCATCCCGCTAATGGCCGCTAATGGCCGATGGACCACCGATGTGGAAGTCGGGTGATTCGGGTGACAATGTGATGATCGTATGATCGGGTCAATTTATCGGGGTAGCATTTACACATACCCGATGTTATAACGATAACAGAACGATTTATGCCAGGGAAGACACCCGAAGTGCGTTTGGCGTCATTTGACGTCATTTCGAATGACGCCAAACACGTCAAATGACGCGTTTGGCGTCACTTGGCGTCATTTCGGGAGAAGGCAAAGGGGAGACTGGTTTAGACTGATATTTATTTATATTACAATAGCGATTTTATAATAATAGAACGCCGGTTCTAAATGGGCGAAGTACCCCTTTAATTATAAAAGTAGGACATCCATCCATAACTCCCTATTTATACCCAAGTGGCAGATTGAGGGTCTTCCTTAACACAATTTGGTCACAATCGTTATTTGTCGAGGGTTCTCGAGGGTCTTTCGTGTGTTGAGGTTGCCGATATAAAGACGTTAAAACACGATAAAGCACGGAAGATTAACGAATATAGTCGATGTACCCCAGGAAAATTCCCGAACGACTTGCGTTGTTTTACGTTATACTCCCGTAGTCCCGTTCTATTCCCGATTATAGCCGATTAGCCCATGGCAACACCTGGTAACCGATTCTACCCCGATAGACCCAAAATTAACAAACATGTTCGTTCTTTGCCGATGTTACCCGATGTTGCCCGATCATTGAGCTTTTCTTCCCGTTGTCTAACGATGTTCCCGGGAAGAGTAACGGTGTTTTCCCGATGCAACCACGCTATTTGCCGATGTTATAACGATAGCTGCTGATTTAGCCATCGGGCACCATCGGGACCCACTATCGGGTAGGTGTAAACAGGGAATTAAAGACACACACGCAATACATTTGACGTTTCAGATTCTTCGGTTCAATTCATTTTACATTTCTGCATTTTTAGCAATGCTTTGCGCTTTTCATCCAGCGGTAACTTTATTTGTTTCCAACCTTTTACTTTTTCTTAAATGGTGTGCATGTTAACATTGTTTACTCCATTTAGACTTTTGAACTTTTGTTCAAATCCCTTCACTTGATTTAAGCCATTTAACGTTTCTTTATGTCTTAATCTATGTGGCTTTATTAAAAAAATATTTTCAACCTCACTTTGCACTACAGCACTCACAGCATTTTCTGGAGGAAATGCATTTTCTAGTTGGTTTTGATGTTTACTCATGCGGTTCATGTTAACTACGGTATCAATTTATAAATTATTAATATAGGGGTTTTATATGGGTAGTTAAGGTTATCACCAGTTCTAACCATAACTACCCCCAGGGGCGCCGCTAGGGATTTTGGGCCCCATGAAAATAATCTTTACTTAGTGTCATTATTTTTTCTGTATTATAATTTCATCATCATTAGGGGCCTCTCTGGGCCCCCCTCCATCATGGGCCCCTAGAATCCGTCTCCTTTACCCCCCCTTTTCGGCGCCCCTGACTACCCCTACAGCTAAGCCCAAACCCAGAGGTCACCAACCTTTTTAAACCGGAGCGCTTCAAGGTTACTGTGTAATATTGAGGTCTACTTGTGTGATACAAACTTCCTGAATAACAAACTGAATGACAAACCGAATTGAACTTTCCATCAATGTTATTGATTCAAAAAGAACATCAAATTTCCAAATTTCCATCAATAGTCCATTGGGACCACTGCTATTTTTAGATGGTGCCCTGTGGGTGACTCTCCTGGTCCCTGCGGGCGACCCGGGGCACTGTGTTGGCTACCCCTGCCCTAAGCGTAAGAATGCTGAGTACTGCATTAACTCATGGTTCATTTGTTTACCCTTATTTTAAAGGGTTACCAAATCAGTTGTTTTTATGGGTCATTCCATAATAACGACGACTCCAATTTAAAACATATCAAAAAATAAAATAAGTGTAGTCTAGTTTTCTTAAATTCTGACGCAATGTGTCATTACATCCATAAGTATGTTAGCTTTTTTTACGTCAGATTTTGGAAAATGGGATTGGCTATGTTGTTGTCATGGTCAAGATCATAAATTGGTGAAGCCCATAAATAGAAGGTTGAAATATAAAACTTAAACAAACAATAAAGCTCAGTCTATGCACAGACAAATTACAACTGCATTCTCCTCGCTTGGTACAGTTGCTCTGAAACACAATCTAATTCTAAGCTGGGTTCAGGTGTACAATGGAACAATTTCACATCAATACATATTCATATCATCTCTTCTTATGATTAGGTTTTCTATTATTATAACTATTGTAATTGTTGGTTTGAGGGGTATGACAAAGGCTCGAGCAAATGCAGTTTCTAAATTGTTGTTCAACCTTATGTTCCAATATTTTTGGAATAGAATGGATCCCCTGAACTAATCATTACATTTAGTTTGAGGATTGTTTGCTTGTTTAAACACTATATAGCATAGGCCATCTATCTATAAGACTGTGGGTTACCAATTATATACAATTTTCAACAAAAAAGCAATAATACTAATAATTGATATAGCAACATGAATGAATGAAACATGAATGCTTCTAACAGCACATGAGATAATAACAAACTACAGCATAAAGCTTACTAAGAATAACAATAGGTAAACATTTATAAAATCCCTTACCTGATGGTTCGACGTCCTGCTTTCCAATGTTATGGGAGCTGCTGGAAATCTTCTGAGGCATAAAATAAATTAACTGGCAGGCGGTCAACAGCATTAGCAAACATGTAAGCCATAATGAAAGCGACTCCACCCCCGCTCGTACTCAGTGCAGAAAACACCCAAATTAAGACCGCGAGACAGGAGATACGGTCCACTGGCAAGACCATAATCATTTGATTTGTATTCCTAACACATGCTGGAAGCACAAACACACAAAGGTGAATGTACAGGAAGCTCCGTAACAATAGCACTATCATACATTTTACAGTGGAGGTGAACTGAAAATGTAATATTATGGATGACTAAATAGATTGACCAAACAAAAAAAGACTTGGCAACAAGCTCTCACCGCAAAAAAACGAACCAAAACAAGATAAACACAAACGAACAGTGTGTTGTGCAGGTGATATTCCAGGAGGACCTCATCGTGTAATCCTTCATGTATCACTAAGTGGACAAAGCAAATAGCTACCTAAACTACAAGTTGCTTCAGTGAAAACACAATTACTTCAGTTTATGGTGAATACACCAGGCCAGGTGGAGGTGATATGGGTTTACTATCACTTGCACCTGCCTGACGTATTTGCCATCGTCTCAATCCATCTGCAAATAAGTCATTAGTCTAGTAGGATTGAGGTGTGCTCCAATGCCAAGTGTGTGCATGTGTTTTTGTGTCTTTGCATCTAGTGTTAACCTATAAACTATCAACACACCATTTACTCTGCATATCGGATAGTATTTAAGCAACACCAAACCTCCAGTACTAATAAGTGTGTGTGTGTGTATCTGTGTGTGTGTGCCTGCCAGTGTGTGTTGATGTTTGTATGTGTGTGCACATGTATATGTATGTTTGTGTGTGTGCTTGTATGATGTGCATGTGTGCTTCATTCACATTACTGATGGTGATGGACTTGCTGATGGAATTAGTGTTTTTCTTCTATTTTCGTCGGGGGTGTTGGTCTCCGATTAGATTGAGCCTCAGCGATGACTCTGATTGTGAGCTGTTGACAGCGGAAAGACCATCAGTGGTGAATAATAGAATTAGATTATCTGCCCAATAGGCGGAAGAACGGGTCCGGTTGATGAATTATTTCTCCGTCCAAATTGAGCCCTCCCCGTTGGAGCAGAAAGGCAAAACATGAATTTCCCTCCGACGGGAACTTTCTCACTGCCAGGCACAATCTGATCACATGATGACGCACAGCCCCTGCCTGCGCTCACCTGACCACGGTCGCCTTTATACTTCACCTTGAGTTGGTGGGGCATAGCATCCATGTGACATCACATCATTCACAGTGTGTGCACCTGTGCCATGAACAATCCCCTGATTCATTCTCTCTGGGAAATATGGATGTTATTTGGATTTTATGAGTCCTGACTTATTGATAATTTGTTTTAAGGGTAGATAAAAATAAACTGCTGGCTGATGGCAGTAGTATCCTTGTAACGTTACAATTTATACTATCAATGAATGATGTAAAAACAGATAAAAGGAACAGATGAAGTCATGCTAGCCATGAGGTGATGTTGTGTTTCCATGGCCATAAACACAGCTAATTACCATTTATGAGAAATAGGCTGAAGGGAGGTATTTTTTCCTAAAACATTTCATGGCTAATACCACATAATTAGCAATACATCTTCAATAATACATAATTCCTCTGTAGCCTGTCAGGTGGATGTGGCTGACGCCGGTATAATATTGTTAACAATCACCTCAGAGGAAATCCTAGCCACACATTGACTTAAGTATGCTACTGTGATAATACATCGTTCTGAAGGTGCCAAACATTATTTTCATTATGAATCATCAACTTGAATTGATAGAAATAAAGAAAACATGCAATGCATACAATACTAAACTTCTGCTCACTGGTTAATCTGGTTAATAGCAGCATTTCCTCCTGGACCGATTGGGAGGGGCTGGAATTTTCACATCATTAGCATCAAGCTTCGGGTTCTGCTCTGTATTCTCACACTAACATAAATAACTAATGAACGCCTAAAATTGATTTAGAGTTATCTATGAAACCCAAGACCGTTGTCTTTGTGTTAATAAATTGACTTAGTCAAGCTAAGGTATGATCAAGTCCACTTCCAACGTGCATCTGTGTTAACTGTGCGGTAGGCTTATGTGTCAGTATTAGAACCTCATAACAGTAGTAGGCGATACTTCAGGCTACCTCCCCTGGCACAGGCCACTTAATTACAATTATATGACTTCCTTAAAAAAGCACGGCCCAGCTGCTGCAAAGATAGTAACGGCTCTGTTATCGTGATTTCATATTTCCTTTTGGAAGACTCCAGTCCGCTGCCCAGGAAGGGCTTCGATAAATCATTGAGGGATTTTATTATTACAATATATTTTTACTGCGCATGCTCACTTCAGGTCAGAAATGTGCAGCGAGTGATCGGTGCACAGTAGCGCCCCCAAGGGGTAAACTGGGGCCAGGCAAAACAATCTCCCAAATACACTGCTCCCGTCACTCCAGCCAAAAGAAGAAAATAACTTCGTGCTTATGACTTCAGTTACAATTTAACCTTGTTTTGTGTTGTGCTACCAGAACATGTTCACTGTAGGTAAGGTCCTTTTAAACATCCTACGTCCGCCGTACCTTGAGTCGCCGGAGAAATGAGCTGAGTGAACAGATTAGTGTTGTCTTGTCTCTAGAGGTGGAGGGAGGGGTTGGCAGCATGAGGACGCTAGTGTTTGCTCTTTAAGTGAGCCCTCTGGTGATGGTTACCTGACCTTGCAACAACAAGAAGAACAAATTACATCAGCGAGAGAAACTGAAAAACACAATAACTTTATTTAAAACGATTATGATTTAGCTTTTTTTTTATAACAATTATTTGCAATTTGGGTACTTCTTTGAATCGTCATTCTTCACACTATCACTGATGAAAAAAATATTTTGCAATCATTAGTAGGTCTAACCCGTTTGGGATTCGTTTTGGCAAAAATAAACGTGAATTCCATAAAAGTAAAACAATAACAATAGAAAGCAAATCCAACTATATAGACTATTTGTATAGCTGGAAGCAGGTTTCGTCATCTACAAATCTCTTCCTCAGGATGTTACAACTTAATAATGTGCAAAACGTAGTAAAGCCAATGTATATTGTTATAACTCATATAGCATGGCCGTTGTTTTGAATGGGACATCCCGTGGTAGGCAATCAATTAATCTCAGGGGCAGCGTATCCTTAAATCGCTCTCGCGCGCCTACTAACCATCAGCAGTAGCCTGGTGACTGGATGTCGTCGCCGCGCGCGCGGATCATTTGTTCGAGCTCGTTATCTCTCGCGTCACTTGTTTCCATAACGGCAGCGGACGGCGTTCCCGTCTGGATGCAGTGATTGAAAACGCGTTTAAAACTTTTATCTCTCATGAAACCACCCGACGAGGACCGAACGCGAGGATAAAAGCTGTTATTGCGGTCAACTTTCCCCCTAGCTTGACTTCTTTTTGTGTTGTTGTTCATGGGATTCCTTTAACAGCTGTCGCCGACGCGAGGTAAGTAGTGACGTGAGCGCAAACGAACCGTTGTTGCAGGTGATTTAACAAGTACGAGTTGTCGTCCCGTCCAGCGGCCATCTCGACGCCGTTTATCGGCTTCTTGACCACAAAAACCGGGACGATGTATGTGTTTATGGCTGTGTTTAGGAGTGCTAAAGTGACCACGTCCAGTAACACACACACACACACACACACACACACACACACACACACACACACACACACACACACACACACACACACACACACACACACACACACACACACTAGAACAATGTCGCTTGACGCTCGTGGTGGAGGAACGCCAAGGCCACTACAACCACGCGCTACAGAGTTGGCTGGTATTGACACCGGTCGCCTGATACAATCAGCCCAATTTCCTCCAGTTTTCTCCCCGCTTATTGTGTGATTTAGCACAAAGACGGGGCTCTCCGTCCGCATTGTCAACGTGTGGTGGCAAACTAGTGGTAGTTAGCGGCGGGACACACAAGGCTGCCATTGTACAGGATCAGCAGTGGATTACCAGAATTCCTTTTCTCTCTCTCTCTCTCTCTCTCTCTCTCTCTCTCTCTCTCTCTCTCTCTCTCTCTCTCTCTCTCTCTCTCTCTCTCTCTCTCTCCGACGAGAACTGCCTCCCTCTCAGTATTTCTGTCTGGCTCTAACATCATGACTTTGGCTTTTCCCCGGGTTGAACGTTTGTTTGAAACATACATAAACAAAAACATCCCAAGTGCCAACACGCCTGCGTAGCAATACATTAAGGATGCCATGATGTGTTGTCATTTGATAAATGCGCCCAGGGGTGTTTCATTTCAATGTTTATTACGTTCAAGGCCTTGCCTATATCCTACTTAATTACTAGCTTATTATGACTGAAAACTGAAAAGAAACATAATTTTCTACAGCCATGGGGTGGACATGATTAGTTAAGAGAGTCCAATTGGGTTGATTACATTTCTTTATTGGGTAAAGAAGAATGAATCGAATTCAAACCATCACCCACCTTCACAAAACACACACGCGCACACACACACACACACACACACACACACACACACACACACACACACACACACACACACACACACACACACACACACTTAGATGGAGACATGCACCCTTGCACATCACTACAACTTGCCCCTATACATACACCCCCCCCCCCCCCAGCCAACATGTGGGGAGAGGTAATCCCAGCTATTAGGGTAATCTCCCTAGCAGGACGATCAATAGGCAGCGTGTGTGTGTGTGTGTGTTTTTGTGTACGTGCGCGATAGCCAGACCAGCATAGTTGTTGTAGGTTAGGTTGGGATCTGGCAAGGCCATATTTTAGCTGAAGAAAATTAAGTATTTATTCGTTGAAGATTAGGTCAGGAGGGAAAGAGGGGGCAGAGAGAGAGAGACACAGACAGAGAGAGAGAGAGAGATTAGGGGTCTGTGTAGTGCAGCGTTTTTCTTATTTGGATTCAATCTTCCCTGCGAATGTAGAGTTTAAGTGTGCATGTCTTATATTATAGTTATCGATGGTAAGAGAGGAACAGGAAAAACACAGATAGGTTTTGGCATACGAATGATTTTCACATCAATTGTTCACTACATAATTGTTTTAAAGACATAAAGACGAAGAAATATGGAAGCACACCTCAGGTTCTCAGTGCTAGAGATCAGATTCAATACTCGGGTGGGGTTTAACAAATACATACCTGGATCAGCTTTTCATATCATATTTATTCAAGATACTTTTTCCAACCCAAACCATTTTTAAAGTTGTTTTTTTTGAGCTGTCAGAACGATGACAATTCCAGCACATGCTAGACTACATCATCATATTATAAGCCTTTTAATTACAAATATTGTACACTACTCATTCATAGCTGGCTGACAAATACAGTAATACAGGGTTTTTATGGGCCAAAGTAAAGTAGATCAATATGTAACATTTTAAAATAAAAATAGTTGGTGTAGTGATAAATGGTATCAAATCATCCCTTTAATGTCATTCATTAAATGACCTAGGAGATGAGCAAAATATGCAAAGCAGTCTCAGAACAAAACTGTGTCAGCATGTGGTGATGATGTTATTAACACTCACAGGGCTCATGTGCATGCGATGCATAAGGCACAAAAGACCACTCCATTCCAGCAGGTTAGCATGCTGCTATGCTAGCTAGTCTTCTCATGTAACAGCTGTTGGCGTAATACCCTTAACAGTCCGATGTCAGTGCTATATGTTGGACCCAAGAAAGACAGCCCAGAGTGTAAATATAGTTCACTTGAAAACCAGAGACAATTATGTAAAATTACACTTTTATTGTCTTCCTTTTAGACAATGTTTGTCAATGACAAACAGAACAGTTTTCCTTTGTGCATGGTGTCTTTGATACAGCACATCCTGGCACAATAATGCAATTGTAATGTAACTCCATCCCTTCTACCGTTAGAAAAAAACATCTGTTCTAAATTCCTAAAAGAAAAGAAACGTTTACCCCTGGTGCAGGTGCATGACAAAAGAACTGGAAAAAAGGGCTCTGTGTTTACGTTGTGTCAGATAGTGACTCGAAAGATCACACACACACACACACACACACACACACACACACACACACACACACACACACACACACCCCAATGCATGTACACACACACACACACACACACACACACACACACACACACACACACACACACACACACACACACACACACATACACACCCCCCAATGCATGTACACAACCACAACTGGCCTATCCCTTTGAGTGTGTGTGTGAGTAAATACCGGACCACAAGAAAATGCATGGTGTTAGGAGGAGTTTGTGGTGGTGGAGGAGGAGAAGCTGGTAGTGGTAGTGGGGAGGAGGAGGTGTCCAGATGGAAGATGGGAGGAGGGATGAGTAAGGCGTCCACACCGCCAGACCCCTTCTGCTCGGGCCCCCTCCCGAGACCGCAAGGACACAACGAGATTGGACGGGCCTGGGAGAATCAGATTACAGCTACTCCCATTCTCATCCAATGGGGCGTCTGCGTAAAAGATGCAGCACCCATAGGAAACCTAATCCAGCGCCCTGCTGCCAGCTGTCATTCTTTTGCTGGCTGTGGGGCGCAATGGGCTAAGCTCGTATCACCTTACGCTTTCTCAGTGCCTTTACCTTAAACATGACAGGATATGGGAAATTGACGCCTAGTGTCTGCCACCACCGCCACCACAACCGCCCCCAACGAGCAGGAGCAGCATGTGGTCCTTTTCATTCAGGTTATTACGCAGTGTGTCGTGATGTAAGACATCCGATCTGAGCCCATTGATTTGAGAATATACGCACGATGGCGCACGGATTGCTTCCCCCTCTGAAAAACGTTGGCCATGATGCTTTACTTTGAGCAAGGGATAATGATTGGGGGGGGGGGGGGGGGGGGGGGGGAGGGGTGTTATGCAGGTGACTCTGTCGCCAGGGGGATCTGCGTTCTCTTTGGTTGTTTAAGTTCTAATGTGGGAATGGGTATTATCGAATTTTGTCCAAACCACACAGGGAGCGGCGACATCAGTGGTGACTACAGATGTAGGATGTGTGAAAAGGGATCTAAAGATGTGCTTTTTTTTTATGGCCCTGTATATAATCAGTCTTTATGTAAGAAATATATAATTACAGCACTGCGTTTATATAGAACTACATGCTGCATAGGAGGGCGAGGGATGGAGAGGGAGAGGGAGCTAGAGGGGAAGAGAGAGAGAGGGAGGGAGAGGGAGATAGAGGGGGAGAGAGGGAGGGAGAGCGAGAGAGATGCCTAGAGAGAAAGCATACGGAGGTATACAGCACAATGTGACAAGAGATGGAGAGGAAAAAAAGAGACGGAGGACCAGATTTGGAAGGAGAGAGAGAGAGAGAGAGAGAGAGAGAGAGAGAGAGAGGGAGAGAGAGAGAGGGAGAGAGAGCCTGACCTTACCATGATAATCTAAGCCCTGTTGAGAGAGCTTTTTTTAGAGAGCAAGTTAATGCCAGCAGATTACGCTTCAGTGCCTACCACACTGAAAAGAGCTCTCTCAAAGCAGCCACAATATAGTTAACCATTAAGGCCCAGCGCCGCACTGTGGCTGTTACCGTGTGAGCATTACGATGATGGCCTCATCAGGATGAGCCTCCCTCGACACTCTGTGATATAAGTCTGTCAAGAGTTTAGTGTCTTATCTTTGACGCAGTGATCTCTTGCTGTCGTTGTGCGCACAATCAGGTGTGTGCATGCGTATGTGTGTGTTTGTGTGCGCGTGCACGTGGGTTTGTGTGTGTGTGGTTGTGGTCCGGAGTAGCCCCATGCATGTTCAATTGAAAGTATCATTCAACATCGTTCTTCTTCAGACTGTACTGTTCACCCTGCATACATTGAGAGACACTGGTCCCTCTCTCTCTCTCTCTCTCTCTCTCTCTCTCTCTCTCTCTCTCTGTCCCTGTAGGCTCTCTTGGCCGCCGCTGCTGCGGTGGTGTCTATAATGCACATGTGTGGTAAAAGGCCACTCATTCAGTAGCTCGGCTCCTGCTATGAAGAATAATCCCTGTGTGTGTGTGTGTGTGTGTGTGTGTGTGTGTGTGTGTGTGTGTGTGTGTGTGTGTGTGTGTGTGTGTGTGTGTGTGTTTGTGTTGTGTAACCGGACGGAGAGTTGTGCAAAGAGGGTTGGGGGGAAGGGCACAGATATGCACAAGTTGGTGTGTGTGTGTGTGTGTGTGTGTGCGTCTGTGTGTGTGTGTGTGTGTGTGTGTGTGTGTGTGTGTGGGTGTGTGGGTGCGCGTGGCTGCTGAGCCCATGGCCGTCTAATCTCTTAGGCACATTAGGAGTGTTTGCCCCAAATACTGCGTCTATTTTACTGTTTCTCAAATTGCATGGAGTGCTGGGTTAGGATATGTTGATTGTTTTTATTTTTGTGTCACCCTGATAGCGGTTTTGATGTGATAGGGGGCCGACTAACGGCTTGTTGTCGTTACTCGCTTAACCTTGATGGCCACCCGATAATCAAATTCATGATTATAATCTGTGGATCTTCTTGGGTTTAATGCCCCAATAACCTTTAGGAGTCATGGTGAATCCCATTGAAATGGCAGCTCTTGTAATGGGCAGACAAATGTGTCACCGTCTACTTCACTCTTTGCATTTGTGGCATTTGTCAAATACTTTGAAACCGATTTATGGTAACAGACCATCCTTTCTACGACACAATCTCATTCTACTCCACTCTAACTGAGCGACGTTGGCCCGCCATCTTGTTTTAAGGATTCTGAAGATCTGTCCTTTCTCACTCAGTCGCTATCATTAGTCTCCACACAAGCAAACTGTCAGCACAACTACACCATACCAACCATTGATAGGGCTACAGAGTCTGTGAACGTCTATTGTCCCCTTCAAAGCTCCAGTCGGTAACATAATCTACTGGAATATCAAGATCTCCCACCAGGAACAGAAAACAAATATCAAGCTGCTGCTCAGGCCCTGACTGTTTAAGAGCCTGATGCTGTTTTGACGTTGAGCAGAATATACACTCAAACGGATAATTACATTGAATATTTGCTGAAACAGTGGCTGGCTATTATAGACAGACACTGGCATTTTTTATGTGGTACTCTCCATTTCACATAGATTATATTTCCGTATCCAATACAACCTCTGCAACAAGTCGTCTTAATAATACCCCAATGCGACGAGGAAGAAAAGGGAAATAGATGAAATAACGGAGGAATGAGCAAGCCTGGCTGGAGGGATACTGCTGGTGGTGTAGTGTCCATATTGTGGTGCTGGTACAAGACACAGGTTGACTGCAGGAATCAGTAGACAGGAGGAGAGAGGGTTACCGGCCGGGGTTTGAAACCCTGGCAGGAGGACAGGGGCGTGCTGTGGACAGTCTGGGGTTCGCTGGCATAGGAATGGTGCTTGTTGTTGGGGGGACAGTTGGATGACTTCAGCGCACACACACACACACACACACACACACACACACACACACACACACACACACGGAAACACATGCATGTGTGTGCACATTCGCACACATGCACAGACATATGTGGCAGGAAAGACATGGAAATAGCGACACACATACATGCACACAGGCGCTGGCATACATACACACGCACACACACACACACACACACGCAAGCACAAATACACACCCGACACACACATTCATGCACACACACAAACAAATGTATTTGGTAGAAAAAGACCGCACATGGGTAGAGCCACATGCAGGCACACACAGAACCACATGCATGCACACACAGATACACACACACAAACACACACAATATCATCTCTTTTGCTTATTTCTTGTGGTGCAGTGCAGGGGTTGTTTGGACAAAATCATGCCTCAGTTTTTATTACAAGCATGTGCTATGAACACACACACACACACACAAACATATATGTAAACACACACAGACACACAGTCATACACAGCCTTCACACACACACACACACACACACACACACACACACACACACACACACACACACACACACACACACACACACACACACACACACACACACACACGCGCAGGCAAGCAAGTCCTGTGACCATAGGGAGTTTGTGCTGAGCTGGTTGGGATGTCAAGTTGAATCAGGGCGACCACAGCTGACTGGACACGGCCATTCACCCGCCAAAGAAAGGAGGTCGGGGGAAAATAGAGTGGGTGGGTGTGGTGGGTGGAGTATGTGTGTGTGTGTGTGTGACGGGGGGGGAGAGAGACGACTCTAAAAGACACGACTAAGCCTGCATCCCCCCCCCCACCCCCTTCCCTCCCCCGGCCTCAGCAACACGTTGCTGCTGTAGGCTGTCCTCCCGGCAGACCCCCCCCCCCCCCCCCGTCCCCCCCGTCTCCCAAATGAAGGGCGTGATTCTGTGTCGTTGACCCCGTTCCGCAGGGGTTGAGGGGCATGCACAGGTGGGAGAGAGTCACACAGGGTCGGTGAATGAGAAGCAGACCAACATGAGTTGGTTATTGTAGTCTATTGTAAATTCTTGAAATCCCCTGTTTTATTCTTCTCCGCCTTTGTGACCATGTTATAATACCGTAATTTCCCTTCGGGGGAGAACAAAGCTCCATTTAATGATATTGTCATAGTTTTTATTACAATAATTGTGTGGCTGTGTGTTTTTCAAACGATATGGGCTGCACACAGTCCCTCTTGCTAGCTAAAGCGTGCGGCTCGCCCCTTCCAGGAAGCACCCGATGTTGTAGAGAGAGAGAGACAGCTTCACTCCCGTGCCCCAGTTACTCCCATCTGTTGCCCCTGGCGATCACTTCATCCCCATTGTGTCGACTCATTACGCGCGCCTTAACCACAACCCCTTAATTGCCACCTTCCAGTTTCGCTCAGTGCTCAGGGAAAGAAAATCCCCCAAGGACAGACATGTGGGGGCCACACTGCCCCCTCGTGCACGCGGTCACGTGCGCGTGGCCTGTGCGTGCAGCACGAGCGCTAATCTGATGGCGTCGGCACCACCAAACACCTGCCACCTCCGAGAGGAGAGGGGGGAAGAAAAGTAAAAAAAAAAAAAAAAAAACAGAACTCCTCCCCTTTCTGCGAGGGATGCACCTACTTTAATCTCCTTTGATGAATGTGCTGTTTGGAGCTCATGGGCGTGTGGCTGTGTGCGGCGAAACACACGCACAACATACAGCAAAATAAACATGCTTTTCTTTACAACATTAATAGGAAGGAAGGATGGGAACATTGAGGTTACTCCTTCCTCCTAAATCCTCCTATCCTTCACGGCTCCACTGAGAAGATTTCCCAGGTCATTGGATCTCATTGTTGGACCCTCAGCGAACAAGAGAGTTGTCCCCCTTTTGTCTCTCTGCCTCTTTTTTCATCGCCCAGACGTGTAATTATTCCAAGACAGTGACGAGCAGGGCCCGAACCCCTCCGCCATGACAATAAGTAGGCGGGGACCCCCTGGCGTGGGCTGGGGGGGGGCTAGACATGAAGCAATGTGACAGACCTGGTGTGGCACACACAATGGCCCCGGCCATCTCCCCATGGCAGGGCATGGAGGAGTACGCTCTGTCCCCCATGACATCGCTCTCTTCCCCGCACACAGCACTCGCTGCTCTGCTATCGCCATTGGTCTTGTCGAGGAGTCCCACGGCACCCACGCAGTTGTTTTTCCCACTCCTATGTGATGGGTGTTAGTAATACGCAGGGCGAAATGTACGCCTGCCATCAGCCAATGGTGGATAGATTTAATCATAGACAATAATCAACATATTAAAGAAATTGCTTGGCCAGTATTGCAGTATTGCAGTACTGTTCTTACTTGTTCTACCTCACCTGTTTTTACTATTTGTTAAATATTGTTCATCTACTTGTTCTTACTTGTTCTACTTCACCTGTTTTTACTATTTGTTAAATATTGTTTTTTATATTGAAGTTCAATAAATGTTTCTTAAAAAAAAAAAAAAAAAAAAAACGGCTCAAGAAAGTCTGTATCGGCGTATCGGCGTATCGGCTAAGGCTGATGAAAAAATATCGGTATCGGTATCGGCCCTAAAAAAACGGTATCGGTCGATCCCTAGACAAAACGTACCCTTGGGATATAGTCATATTTGTATCGGCAGTACTAGTGTTTAGGTGGTGATGAAACATGGGTGTGTTTGTATGAGGAATGCTTCCCTGGGTTTCGGGCCCTCTCATGATGACCGTGTGACCCTAAGTGCTTCACAAGCATTCCGTTCATCTTCATTCACCGTGAAGGAAATGGTCTCGATGTACTGGTGAGATGTGTTCACCTTTTGGACCTTGCACTCACAAAGTGACTCCAGCATAGAGACAACGGTATGTGTGTGATGTTAGTGTGTGTTTTGTGATGCCTGTTTGTGTGGGAGTATTGTGTGTGTGCACGTACACGTGCGTTTGTGTGTGTGCGCCTGTGTATCCTTGTGTGTGTGTGGGTCTGTTCCTATGTGTGTGTGTATGTTCGTATTTGTGTGTGTGTGTGAATTGGAAGTTTGTTGATGGATTATTGATCGCAAATTAGAGTACAAGTCCTGAGGGGCCATCGTGGTTGGTCAGGAATGAATACATCTCTTCATGCCTCACCTCACACACCCAATTTAGGCACAGGAAACCAAGGGCACACACACACACACACACACACTGTGGAGACACACTCAGCCACGCTCTAATGCATACAGACAGTGTTGCGTATAGAAGCTCAGACAATGGCCGCCCCTGAGCCTGTCTAATGCAAATGGGCCCTCTATGGGATGTCTTCCACTCTCAAAGGGCTTCCCTTTCTCTGCCATCTTAGGCAACTTCACATCTCGTATGCGAGCCAGGAGAAATATGTATTGTGATTCGTACTCGGGGGGTGGGGGGGGGGGGGGAGGCTGTGCTGTTTGGAAACATGCTAGAGGCCGGGATACTCAGTGGGGAACAATGGTGGAAAAGATGTTAAAGATGCAACATATTCAATTGTTGCACATTGGATAAATGCGTAACATTGGGATTTGGTTTAAACTGAACTAAACTGAGATTATAGTTGAAGACATCAGCATTTGGTCAAATATCTTTCTCCAATTGGAAGTAATTCACTTAATAAAATTAATATTTTATTATTTTAATTGTCTTTTTCTTTCCTTGTAGGTTTTCATTTCCAAAGAGTTTGCAACAAAAATATCAAAACAAGATAAAAAAAACAGGATGGATTCGGAAGAATTACCTTTCAACCTCCGCTTTTATTCTTGACCAACAGAATTTAAAAGCAACACACAAAGACACACACTTGAATACACACCTAGGGTCACGAAAAAAAAAAAAACGACCCAGGATTTCTCTGCTGGCCTCCAACCCGCAGCGCCATGGACCCCGAGCAGAAGGACAGCAGCTCACCAAAGGACAGCGAGTCCCCGAACGACATCGATGCTTGTAAACGAGCATCGCCCAAAGATTCGCCGGTCGACGCCGATAGCGAGCCGGCGGCGGCGGACGTTGCCGTGGCGGCGGACGTTGCTGTGGCGGCGGAGGACGAGGAGCCGTCCGCCCACGTGTGCGGCGTCTGCGGCCGCAGCTTCCCCCTCCTCAGCTCGCTCTCGCAACACATGAGGAGACACACCCGCGAGAAGCCCTACGAGTGCCCGTACTGCGAGCACCGGACGGCCCAGAAGGGCAGCCTGAAGGCCCACGTCAGGAGCCACAAGCTGGGCCTGCTCGGCCGCAGCCCGGGGCCCGAGGGCGCCACCACGGAGGGGGCCCCCGGGGGCGGCGAGGACGCCAGCGCCAGCGCCGGCGAGGTCGCCGACAGCTCCTCGGAGAAGGAGCACGGCGGCGTCGAGGGCGGGGCCACGAAGAAGAAGAAGGTTCCCAAGAGGAAGGCGGGGCGGGGCGACGACGCGGACGCAGCCGGGGAGGAGGAGTCGTCGGGCAGCAGCGGCGGCGGCGGCGGCGCCAACGCGCCCGAGGAGGCGGCGGAGGAGGAGGGCGCCGGGGTCGGGCCCTACCCGTGCAGCGTGTGCAGCCAGGTGTTCCCCCAGGCGGCGCTGCTCAAGGCCCACGCCAAGAAGCACAAGGGCGCCCAGGACCACGGCTGCCGGATCTGCGGCCGGCGGTTCCGCCAGGCCTGGTTCCTCCAGAGCCACATGCGCATCCACCGCGCGACCAAGGCCCCGCTGAAGGGCGGCGGCGACCGGGGCACGCAGCCGGCCACCGTCAACGGGGCGCACCGGGACCCCGCCGCGCTGGCCAACGAGGAGTGCCTCTACGAGCTCTGCGCCGGCTGCGGCAACTTCTTCTACGACCGCCAGAGCCTGCAGGCCCACGAGAAGCTCCACAAGCCGGGCCACGGCCGCGGCCAGGCCCAGACCCCCCCCCAGCAGCAGCAGCAGCTGGACACACCCGTGGACCCGGAGGCGGTCGCGTCCAAGGAGGACTTCCTGAAGAGCCTGAACCTCCGCTGCGTCCGGTCCGAGGAGCCGGCGGCGGAGGACAAGGAGCCGGCGGGGAGGATTATGGAGCTGGACCCCATATGCAGCTACCAGGCCTGGCAGATAGCCACCAAGGGCCGGCTGGCGGAGGTGACGGAGAGAGGCCTGGGCTGGGAGGAGCGGCTGGCGGACGCGGAGGTGGCGTACAACCGGGAGAAGGGCGAGTACGTGGCGCTGAAGGTGGACAAGAAGAGGAAGCAGGGCGACGTGCCCGCCGCAACCTTGAAGAAGAAGAAGGCCGGAGGGAGCCAGGAGCACCCGGCCATCAACGCCTTGAGCGGGAGTAACGGGGGTCACCACGGACAGACGGACCACACCCTGTTCAACGGCCTGGGCCACGCCTTTTATGTGGCGCTGCAGAAGAAGAAGCTGAAGGAAGAGGCCCAGGTTTCGGCCAAACAGAACAACAGCATCAGGAATCAAGGTCAGAAAGGTAAGATGTGTAAATCGCTTCCACTCTAATTCTTAATCCAATCTGTCTGTAGGGGATTATTGTTATGCAATGTTTTGTGATTAGACTAGACTATATTGGAACCAGGTTTGGATTTGTAGGTCAAGCTTGGGTTCATTGGTTTTGGCGCAACCGTGCTTCTCCTGAAACTGGGACTTTTAGTGTTCTTGGAAGGGTTGAGTAAGGGTGGTTCTATTGCTTCTGGGAACACATTGATGTTTTAGTTCTAAATGTTCTTAAAGGACAGAAATACATTTTATTACACCTGTTATCAGGGATGCACATGCTGTGCTTCGAGGAAGGGGGACCGATGGCGGCAGTAGGTCTGCAGTGACTGAGCAGTCAGGCCTTTTACTGAATGTATGCCATAACCTGCTCTTATCGGCCCAAAGCCAAAACCACGCATTTGGCAACAGATCAAAACCTCTGTAAACATTGCTTTCATTTTGTATTCATTCTATTAATTAATATATTAATGAATTAATCACATTTTTTTATTATTATTATTATGTGTAATTATTTTTAATCGCATCCTTTGTAAAGCAGGATAAATGGTTTTGTTTCTGTAAAAATGTGGAGCATTGTGTGTAACAGACCAAACACGATGCAGGTTAGAGGGGTCTGTGCACTAGGTCTATGCTAGTGATCAACCTCATTGTTTCTTTGCGGTTCTTGTCCCACCTCCAGATAAGAAGCCTTTGTTCTGCGAGCACTGTGACTTCCACGCGGTGGACGCCAGCAGCCTCAGGTCTCACGTGTGTAAGCCGCGCCCGGACCAGCACAGCGCCCCCAAGGGCCTGGAGGACCACCTCCGGCAGAGCGGCTCCAAAGACTCTAAATACATGGACTACCTCAGGAACCGCAGTGCCCTGCTCAGCCAGCCCTACTGGAGCCCCTTCGCCAGCCTGCCCGGCCAGGACTGGACCGAGCTGGCCGTCAAAAAGGAGAAGAGCGAGGCGTCCGAGGGGGCGGCGGGGGAGGGGGGCACCGCCATCAAACCCGTCCCCATCGACGGCGCCAATCTAATCAACCTGTCCTCGCTTCCCGTCCCGGACCCCCCCGCCGCCGCCGCCGCCCCCGCCGCCGCCGCCGACCCCGCGGGGGAGACCGGGGGTCTGGTACGCCACCAGTGCCCGTACTGCGCCCACACCACCAACTACCCGGAGGTGCTGTGGATCCACCAGCGCGTGGCCCACAGGGTGGACGGGGCCAGCTCCGTGGCCCCCCGCTGGGCCCCCTGCCTGGGCGGGTTCAAGGGCTCCAAGGCGGGCGCCGGCGGCCAGTGGAGACGCACCGGCCCCCCGCCTTTCCTGGAGGGCAAGGACTGCCCGGCGCTGCCCGCCCCCAGGACCCAGCGCACGCAGGCCCCGGAGGCCGCCGCCCCCGCCCCCGCCACGGCCAGCACCGCCACCACCGGGAGAGCTACCGGCAGAACTGCTACGAGTGCCCCCGGTGGCACCGCCAGTAGCACCACTGCCACTAGCTCCGGTGCCCCCGGCTCTGGCAGGCGGTCGACGGGCAAAACTCAGCCGGGCAACCCCACGGCGGTCAAACAGAGAACGGCCCCGGCCCCGTCGAAGGACTCCAGGTCCTCGGACGGATCGCCTTCCTCCGGCAGGAAGATGGCGCTCCTGCCCCCGAAGAAGAAGACGTCCAGCAGCGAGCGGAGCCAGAAGGGGGAGGAGCCAGGGCGGAGCAAGTCCACCGCCGCCGCCACCGCCGCCACCGCCGCCACCGCACAAGCCGGCTCCTCGTCCGGCAGTAGCGCCTACCCCGCTCACGGCGGCCCGGCCTTCCGGTCCACCGGCAGCCCCAAACACAGGGGCCACCGGGTCTCCGTGGAGGGCCGGCTGCTCCCCCAGGAGGGCCTGGGCTTCATGCTGGCCAGGAACCACGTCCACAGCCCCTCGCCCCATCGCAGCGGCGGAGGACACGCCCCCACGCGCGACGCCATGAACGCCGCCGCGGCCGCCTCAGCGGCGGCCGCTAAAGGTCGCGACCTCTGGTCGGCCATGAACATGTGGGGGTCCCAGCGGGACCGAGCGTACGCAGAGCCCCCGCTGTACGCTCAGGGGAAGAGCGAGGCGCAGCCGGAGACGCCCATGGACATCGACGTGTTGAGCCTGCTGAAGAGCTACAGCCCCCACGACCTGGCGGCGCTGTACCAGCACTGGGGCTTCGTGGACCCCCGGATCGACCCCCAAGGTGAGAGGAGAGGGTTCACTGACCGGGGGCTGCTTCAGAGACAGGGGGACTGAGCTGAGCTGTGTCTAACAGCCACCGCCGCCATTTTGGGAGCATGGGAGCATTTGCATGTTAGTAATTTTGTAGGTAGAAGTAGATCTTTGGGTTTAGTACTAAATCATGAGCTGATTTGTCATTATGGAAAGACACTTTTGTGTTTAAATCTGCCACACTGTTTGTAATGATAGAAGATGCAAAACCAAGTTTTCATCAGCCTTAATTACAGCAAACTTTCCTTGATTACACAATTACACAAGCACTATTGACTGTGTTTGAGTTTGTATGTATTGATATAGTGGTCTGAATATAGACTGTAGCAACCTTTTAATGTTGTCACGTGGCCCCAAAGGTCCAAGTATGATTATAATGTACCGTTCATAATTTGTGTCGGTTTTTTGAGGAAATAGGAAAGAAATTATCTGGAATAATAATGATGGTTTCTCTGTTCCACAGCAATGTTACAGCTAAATGGACATTTTGTGAATGAAGTCCACTCTGCCTCTGAAGCTTCCAGACAAGTATGTATACTTTTGTTGTGATTACTGCTTTAGAAGTGATATGTTGCATCTGGAATTTCCAACAAAAAACTGTTTTTCCCCGAATCTCGTCCTATTAATCCCCTTTTCAAAATTAATTACATCAAAATTGCTTTCACTCCTTCGTGATTATGTAAATCCACAATCGGGTGTGTTTGCTAGTGTGTATATGTTTCTGTGTGTGCGTGTGTGTGTGTTTATGTGTGTGTTTATGTGTGTGTGTGTGTGTGTGTGTGTGTTTATATAAGTGTGTGTGTGTGTGTGTGTGTGTGTGTGTGTGTGTGTGTGTGTGTGTGTGTGTGTGTGTGTGTGTGTCCTCCCATGTACTCGCATGTGCGTGTGTCAGCCTCCGCACCCTGGCTGTCTTTCTTTTCTCGCTCTGAGAGTGTCTGACAGGGTTGAGGCGAAGAAGTCAAAGACATAAAAAAAAACACACCTCACCAACATGGCCGACTCCTGCCCCCTCGGGGTAAGATTCATCCGACGTCTCCATATGGCCTGTCACCGGCCTGTCAGTCAGGCCTTCCCCCAGAGCTACCTGCAGCCCCGCTCAGCCCCGCTCAGCCCCCCTCTGCAACCTTTCACTCACAGCCCTTCAGGAATGGCAGGAAAACGTTTTCCCAAATACGATCGGGCGACCCCTTTTTCTTATCGGCAACACGACGCCCACGGCGTGTTGGCAACACGCGACGCACCGTTTCACAGGACGACCTGCCAACCGTTCAGACCCAGAGTGGAGGAGGTGGCGTGTGAGTAAGGGGTCCGCAGTCCGCCTCTACGCATCCCCCCGCTGAGCCAGAGCGTTCTGACCCCTCAGCCGCTCCTTAACAACCTGTATCTGCGTCTTTGTATCTGCAAAGAGGGACAAAGAGAGTCTGCTACACAGCTGGGTAGTAAATAAACACAGTCGATACACAAGGTGCGCTATTCAAAAGGAGACACAGCGAGCCTTCCCGTTGTGGTGGAGGAGCGGCGTGGTGTAGTTCTTCCCTTTTGCATTCTGACCGGTGCTGCTGTGTCTCTTCCTGTCTGTTCCAGGTGAACAGCCACACCACTTCCTCCTCGGGGTCCCTCCAGAAAGGAACGTGAAGACACCCCCCCCCCCCCCCCCCCCCCGGCCCCCCAAAGAAACGACACAAGCAACGACTACCAAACAAGAGGGCCTGCTGCTCGCCCAAGGATATGACAACAGCCACTACCTCTCATGGACTCGGGGGGGAGGGAGGGGGGACTCAATCGATGCAAAACAAACTGACGTCTCCTCTTCACTGTTTACGAACAGCCAGCTGATTGACTCGAACCTGGAGGGAGATTTGTACGACGCTTTTTTGACATGTTTTCCGTCGCGCTTGGTAAGTTTTGGAGGCCAAATGGCAGTTGGTTCATTACAGAGCCCGTTGTTTGGTCTTCCCTTTCAGGGAGAAGGAGTTGTAGTTGTTGTAAAGAAGGCCCTTGTGGATTCTATGTGGAGTGGGTTGGCAAAAAGAACTACAATGATGGACTCCCTTTGCAGAAGACTCCCCAGGTGGCTGCGATTAGCCTTGATTGGAAGGCGTGGATATCCTCCCAAACGGTGTGCGCTTGTTGACGAGACAAATGACCAAACAAAGGTTGGAAGTTTTTGTTAATAATCCATTTTAAACATTAGTGTAAAACGATAGGGTTTGAAAAGATGTACCTGTGAGTTCTAGGCTGCTCTGCGACAATTCTTTGATTGTATATATCAAAACACTTTTCATTCTGAGAGTTATTTGGATGTTTTCGGTTAAATGTGAAATTTTTGTTTGCTTTAGGGTCAGTAAAGGATTGTCGAATGGGTCCAAATCTGTAAAATACAAAGTACAATCAAAACCTTTTTTACTTTATTTATAATTACTAAGACATTGACCTCAGATTAGACATTTGTAGTCTTCAGATCTTATTTGTAGACCAGGAGATTTAGAAATTCAAGATTAATTTAGTTAAATGTGTTTGAATGTTTCCATGTCAGTTGGCTGCACAGCTGGGCAGTTAGGTTAGTGTTGATACAAACCTTTATTGACAAAGCGTCAACACAAACTACCAATGTTAAGTGGTTAGTCACTGATCCAAGGGCTAACTATGCCAACTGAAACCAAAACATGCGTCCTTTGAATGTGTTGCATTCAGACGTCCTAAAGCACTGAATCTGCTCTCTGATTGGTCCAGAGTTGCATAGTTTCAGCACTATGCATTGTGAGGCCAGTCATGGGAAAGGCTTGGCTTCTATCCTTCTGAAATATTTATCAAAAAATGTTTTTACCACATGGAACTTTTATCAGCAATGACACAACGTTGTGTTCTCCATATTAACAAGACTATTGGGTATTTTATTTTATCAAAACGCTTTGCATATCCCTTATAGACGATTTTGCCAGTACGTAACAAAGCCATATGAAGGGATGTTTCATTTTCAAGTATTTTCGAAGGTCGTCCACACAGGATTAGTGTCAGGGTAGTCAAGAGGTTTTAGTGCCTTGCCTAAGGGCACCTATGCAGTGTTTTGGCGTGACTGATGTCATGGCACAATCTGCTGTACATCTTACTCATGGACCTACTGTATCCTGTCAGACCTTCCTGGAGTCTAGCAGTTACCTTACCTTGGTTATGACTGTGCCCTTGAGCCAGTAATCAAACGATGGGTAAGTGGAACATAGTTTAGTGAAATAGCTAAATACCGACTTCAAATTCATAGCTGATTTGCTCATGGGCTTCAGACATACACCTCTCTGCTAGAGTTCATGACGGCTAATAAAACATTAAACTACAGCCATAACTGATTCCAAATCGTACCAATGCTGTTACATGTGTCAGATGTATGTTATGGTAGAACATAAAGGTCACGTGGCAAGACTTTGTTTGTTTAAACCGCGGGTTACATCATTTTGATTCCCTTTTTTAAATTGTAAATAAATGGTGGCAACCGAAGCATTTGCACTATTTTAACATTGGTTCTGCGATGTAGCAATGTGATCCTATCATCACTTGACGACGACGCTAGAAAGGTTCCCAAATATTAAGCAATATCCACTGATGTGGCATTTATTAATAGGAATATATCTGCAGGTAAAATCGAATTTGTTGACTTTGTAAACCACTAGTTTTTGACTTGTTGATTTTCTTTTAGATTTCAGTTATATTTGTTTTATATGTATTTTGTTTGCAGATGTGCTTATTTGTGATTTAGTTTGACTTAAACATTGTTTTATTTACTTTATGACTTCTGGTGTACCAGTCGTGTTAATGAAATGAAATAAGCCATGAACTGAAGCTTGGATTTTTTTGGAAAAATGCATTATTTATTAATAAAGTATTGGCTTAAGACTGTGTAATTAAAATATTTTGATAAATATGACAAAGGTTTTAACTCATTAACTACTCAGGAAGTTACTCGAATATGTATTTCTGTTTAAAGAATACAAGTAACCAACGTAAGGACAAAGGAGAACAGAGTAAAAAATTGTCAGTTAGATAAATGCAAATTTCATGTAACTTCCACCAGATGGCGAAGCAGCTTCCCTATTGAGAAGAAAATATCAGGCTTGTTCAAATGTCTATCTACACTACAGTACTCTTTCATAGCTTCACTAGTTATCAGAATTCAAAATAGACCAAATAAAATTATATTTAGTACATCACTTAATTATGAATCAATGGATTAACTAATCAAACAATTAAAAAGCAGTGTTTTAACATTAGTGTAATTCCCCGCAACTACCAATAGATGGTGCACCAAAGCAACAAATGGAAGGTGTTGCTCTGCCTGTCTGCCTACTCTCGGATTGTTGCGCCAATGTTGACTTGACCGGGAGGTAATTAGTCTATTTCATCACATGACGTATACTTCTGTTCTGAAACACGTGGTTGAACTTAACCGTAATAATTCAAGGCTTAGATGTTCGCCACAACGGTAGTTATATCCACTTGAATTAAAATAATGAATTTGTTTTTAAATTACCAGCTACAGAGATAGAGAGATGTATGCATTTCGGATGCATCCACGGACATTCATGTCCAAAAGAAAAGCCTGTTCCCTACAACCGCGGGTGTGGTTGTCTGGACGTATCCATCAGACTTGGGGATGTTGGTGGTGGTGGTGGTGGGGGGGGGGGGGGGGGGGGGTCTTGCCTGGTATTCTGTCTGGAATGACAGCATCAGTTATCAGGCTGTAGAACATCCGAGATCAGCTAGTGGCCATGGCACTCGGTCTGCCCACCGGCCACTGGCTGTAGATACTCTACTGTCACCAGGCTGGTAGCCCTTAGAAAGCACAGGCATATGCTGCCTGACAGGGAGAAGGCTAGCTGGTGTGTTGCTCACACACGCACGTACGTAAACAGACCTGACTGACTGGTGGATGATCGGAGGGACAGACGTCAAGGGGAAGTGTGTGTGTGTGTGTGTGTGTGTGTGTGTGTGTGTGTGTGTGTGTGTGTGTGTGTGTGTGTGTGTGTGTGTGTGTGTGTGTGTGTGTGTGTGTGTGTGTGTGTGTGTGTGTGTGTGTGTGTGTGTGTGTGTGTGTGTGTGTGTGTGTGTGTGTGTGTGTGTCATCTTACAGCTGCCTTATCTCTTGGACATGGATACCAAAGTAAACACACATGTCTTACACACATCTTAATTTCAGTGAATTCAACAACACATCTCCGATCAACTTTTCCATGAACATGTTCTTGCCTCCTTTATTTTTATTAATTGAATCCATAATTGTTATTATATTTATAAAAAATATGTGTGTAAAAACTGAAGGGTGCATAAAGCACAAATCTAAATCCTAATACGCCATTGTTTTATCATCACGCTGACAAAAGGGCCATTTATTTTCAGTGTTTACCAGTTGGCTTACTAGGCCTAGCTAGCGCGCCGCAGTGGCTTCTACCTGCTAACGCCCCAGCTAGGCGGTAATGAGCGGCCAGCAGGGTAACGTAGCGGCGGCTGTCAGAAGCAGGTGGACACCGCTGATAAGCGCTCTGTGCTGCGCTATGAAGCTTTGGAAATATGACCCTGCTTCCCCCCCCCCCCCACACACACACACACACACACACCCACAGGGAACAGGTTTGAATCTTTGTGGGCATTAGTGTTGTTTTTGGCCAAGCACGCACATAACGCATACATACACACACCAACTAAATCGCCAGTAGATTTCCTTTTTTGGCCATTTGGTCTTGCATCTCACTCACTCACTCACTCACTCACTCACTCACTCACTCACTCACTCACTCACCATGGTTGATGTTGTCTATACAACTACAGGAGGGGGATAATATTGATGGAATAAAGATAATGGATTGTAATGGTAATTTTAGTTTTGTATTTCATTTCCTGAGCTCAGGGAATACAATTGGCAAATTATAATTAGCCGCCATTCTTGGCAAACAAACATCCATAATCAACAAGTGATTCTCAAACAGCAGTTGGTCCCAGTGGTTAGTGAGGTGTGTGTGTGTGTGTGAGAGAATGTGGGTCGGTGTGTGTAGGCATGTATTTGTGAATTTGTGGGTGTGCGTCCATGTGTTTTTGAATGTGTGTTTGAGTGCATTTGTGTGAAATTGTGCATGCAAGGGTCCGGTCGTTGAAAATCCCACTACTCTTATCATTAAAAAAATATTGTATGCGATTTTAAGCAAACCTTTTCCTCCGTCTATGTAACTGCCAGGCAGTGTGTCCAAACATATTCCATTGCAGCAACAAACTAGTGGCAACCTTACTTCAAATAGTTTGACATTATGTGACACAATGCTATGCAGAAAGCTCTGGGGTTTGTCAGTTTGTCAGTCCAAGCTCTCTGTTGAGCATCACAACTCCACATTCTGCCAAGCTAAGATGATTAAACAAACACTCTCAGTCGTTCTTAGGGTCCAATATAAAAGTGTAGGGCCACATTTCCTCCGTCCCTCCCGAGAGCAGTACTCTAGACGGTGTTAACTGTGATCCACCAGTTTTACTTTGAGCTAAGTGTTCAAAATGTGTGGCCCTGCCATGACTCTGACCTTCCAGTGACATTCGGAGGAGTGCGTGCGAAAGGGTGACGAGGAAGCTAGCACGGGTGTGACAGTTAGCTATTTAGAAACAGTGAATTAAACTCTGTTTGGACCACGAGATAGAGTGTGGAAAGCGTACCAGTGTGGAGGTATGTTATATAAGGCGTAAAAACTAAGACATATCCATCAAATTAACACATAAAAAACCCTTCGTAGTGTCCCCCGTCGCAGCCTAGCATAGCCGGCGGCTGCGGTGATTTATCAATGCTAAGCTAATAGCATCGATATGAATCTAACTCAAAATCAATATTTCATTCCCAAATTGTTAGCGGGAATGAAGAAGGATGGCGCCAGGTGACACCACCTTTGGCGAGGGGAGAGAGGGGAGAGAGGGGAGAGAGGGGAGAGCGGAGAGGAGTTCAGGGTGTGGGCAGGGAGGCGACTGCTGGCTCAAACAGAAGGACGCGCGGAGGGCAAGCTATGTGCTAACTGCCTCTCTAACTGCTCACAGATCAGTTTGAATGTGTCCCATTTCAGGAGCTTCTTAAGGAGGAGTTCTTTCAAAGCCTCTCTCGCAAATAAAGTCATATCTATTTTTGTCAAAAACGACCTTAGGTTGTTTTTACCGTGATGGTTATGTCTATATATATTAAAAAACTAGAGGCTACAGCGATACGGCATTGCTTTACTTTCAAAATAAAAGCACTTGAATGAGCAGTTTAGTTAAATGAAGCTTTCAAAAGTTTAAGTCTGAATTGGCTTTACAAAGTCGATATTGAGCAGTGAATTAGACTGGATCTGTCTGGTTTAATATTTTTCATTCATGTAAAGTGATACCCGGGCAATTAATATTTGTGGATGGCAATCTGGGTGATGTGTGAGATCTACTTGGGTAATTGCTACGTCTCTCTCTCTATCTCTGTCAAATATTTCAAAGGCTACGGAAATATTCTTTTGTGTTACCCACAGAGGTTTTTTCAAAACTATAACCGCAAACTAATACACAGAAAGTCTTTAGAAGATACAAATCATGGAGAGAGAGATTTTAGCGCCACAAAGATGACTTTCTAATGGTCGTTGCGAGTGAGATGAGATCAACTTGGGAAAGAAAACCCCCAGTCCAAAAATGAAATGTCAAGAAATGATCAAGCCAGTGTTTGGGCCGGGGCGTTGGAAGTGCATATTTTTAACATGGCATCATGAAAACAACTCTGGGAATCTCAAACCAGCTGGCCATGGAAATGTGTTGCCCTGACACGGTACAATATTGAATTACTGTCATATTGATTCTAAGCATGTTTTGTCTATTTCTCTTCCTTGCCTTTTTGATTCCCTGAACTGAAAATGGGCGGGCCGAAACATATCGACGCACAACAGAAGTGAGAAATGCAAAGATATTTCCATGTCGTAGGGCCTACTGTAGTCACAATGTGTGTTAAACAGTGTGATCAAACTGATAAAAACATTGTTCTAATGCCTTTAAATATTGTCCAAACATCAACGTTAAACAAGGAAACAAATCGTGTGTTTACTGCAGTATTAATTAGCCAATGGGCTGTTATTGCTGTTTAAGTCTTAGGTCTACTGATGAAGAATGAGCTTAGTTGAGACGAACGGCCTGGGATATCTAATGCGACAAGCCATCATGACGAGCTATATGACGCTACAGCTAGTTATTCTCAACACTATCCTCCACGGGGATGTGAGGGTTATCTATAGGTTGTCTATAGGGACTGGATGATGCTGAACCTGATTTATGCACACCTCAATCCAATGTGGTGTGATGGTGTGTGGGTTGGTCTGCGCATGTGCGGGTGGGTGTTCCTGTGTTTGGATTAGTGAAAGAGTGTGTGTTTTTTTGCCCCATTTCCACTGCAGGGTGCGGAACGGATCGGATCGCAAAGGTGCGGTAGGGAGGGGGCGGTATAGCCCAGCTCAGTTCCGAGGTCGCGTTTCCACTGCCGACAGTACCCTTGGTGGTAGCCCGGATGTCGATCGCGCGGCAGCTACACGTAAACATCGTAAACAACGTCTTCCTCCCCAAGAATGCAGACGAGCGTCTCCACCTCCTTGTTCGCCCAAGCAAGCTTTTTACGCGACATGTTAATTGTAAAGAATAATACCTCGAGGCTACTGTTTGTTTGTTTTTATCCCCGCGTCACCCGGAAGTGACGATTCTGTCGACCAATCAACGGAGGGGGGGTGTAGCTAGAATTTCACGGGACCCTTTCAGGCGTCTGGTCTCGTTTTGGGTACCGCAACGGAGGAGTCCCGAGAATGGGGCCGGAACGGGTACGGCAAAGTCCGGGTCACGCCCACTTTTGGCGGTGGAAACGCGACCCGACCCGCACCTTTGCGATCCGATCCGTTCCGCACCCTGCAGTGGAAACGCGGCAGCGGTCTCCTCCATGGATGCGCTAGACGAAGCCATATATATTTGATTTATATAGATAGTCACTCTTTAGGCGTCCTTGAGCGAGACGCCTTACTCCGATCTTAACGTTAAGCGCGCTTTACCCGAAGCTCACTTAAATTCAGAGACACAATGAAGTGCACTTAAAAATTAGGACACTTAACATGAAGCAACCTCAATGTAACTTTGAAAATGTTGTAAAGTATGCAAAGCCTCTAAAAATATTATCTCTTCTGAAAAGAAGAGATACTGATGTGATGTCTCATCGATAACCACAAGAAGTCACAAGAACGTGTGACAGTGACGTGTAGTTCACAGTTGCCTAGAAATGTAAAAGCATAATTACTCGTATTTACTTTGATTTTTATTTACTTTCAATGGTTATTTTTTTGAAAAAGATAGCGGATCTTAACTGAAGAACGACGTGTGTTTATTAGTCCTGTTGGATTACCTCACGCATTGGAAACTGTTTATTTTTATGCTGTTATTTGTAAGTGGAAGGGTGACCTGAGCTTCCTCCGAGCGACCCCCTCATCTCTCCTCTCCCCCCCCCCCCCTTTAGCTCGCCCTATCGATCGCTCTGTTAATAGTCCCATTAAACCCCATTATACACCCCCCCCCCCCCCCCCCCTAAAAAGCACACCAGATAGAGAGACACCGAGGGTTGTAAAACCAGGAAGATTTACCTTCCAACCAGGATTGCCAGAACTGTGTGTGGGTGTGGGTGTGTGTGTTCATTCGTGGGTGTGCACTTTCATTTTGAGGAGTTAAGCGATAACTGTGCTTGTGTGTTTCTTTTAATAATTTTCTGCAGAAATATTTCTGAAATATACTGGTAGAATGAATGTGATTTGATTCTGGTGTTTCTGTCCATGCTCATGAAGAAGCTAATTTAATAATAATGTGTAACTTACCACATTTTCATCAGGTCATGTCAGAACAAACTGCAAACATATTGCTGCCTTACTTTCACACCTTCCTATCTACCTACCTACCTCAACCAGCCATCATGCACACACTGACTCCACACACATGCACGCACGTACATTTAAGAAGCCTTCTACCTGCCCTGAGTCAGACTGATCTGATGGGTGAGGCTGCACACCAGTTGCTTGTTTAGCAATCAATGTGCTGAGGTTAAACCAGCCATCACCACACACACTGAGGGAGAACTCCTGCATGGCCAAAAGGGTCATGAAACATTGCTTACCAACTTGAACAATCACTGGTTTTCCGAAAACCACTACCCTGCATTCTTGTCTGGAGGAGCCCAGTAAAAGTCACCTAGGTGGAGTGGGGGATCCACCGAGTTGGCGTGTAGCTTTGTCCTTGATATGCACATTCATACTCAACAGATTGAATTTGAATATTTACCGGATTATTATTCTATGAATATTTTCTATATCTGGATGAGGATATAGCTCAGGGTGAATAAACTAAAATGTTTATCCACAGCAACGCACCATGTCAGCCATTGTTCGACCGAGGAGGAAGTGGAGGGAAACGTCAGTCGTCTTGTCCAGGGTGTTTCTGTGGGGTCCGGAGGGACTCCAGCTCTTATTGGAGGACTGCTGTCTTATTAGTTGAACGATATAAAGCATGACAAAATGTCTGCACTCCCACTGGGCGTCTCTATATAGGGCAGAAGCTCTCTCTCCCTCTCTCTCAGTCTCACTCTCTCACTCTCTGTCTCGTTCTCTGTTGGTTTCCGTCTTTCTCTGTCTATCGCTCTCTTTTTCAGTCTCTCTCTCTTTCTTTGTCTCTCTGTCTCCCCCATTTGAGTCCTTGCCTTTGAGTCTTTCTTTCTTTCTTTCTTTCTTTCTTTCTTTCTTTCTTTCTTTCTTTCTTTCTTTCTTTCTTTCTTTCTTTCTTTCTTTCTTTCAGTCTCTCTTTTTCAGTCTCTCTCTCTTTTACTTTATGTCTCTCTGTCTCCTCCCTTTGAGTCTCTCTTTCACTCTCTTTCTTTCTTTCATTCTTTCAGTCTTTCTTCCTACCTTTCCTATGGGCCGTCCATTAGAAAAGGCTTGTTGAATGTACCCTAAGAAAGGGACGCATATCCTGTCTGCTCATTAGACAATGTGGCAGGAAGTACAAGGACATTAGAGATGTTATAGTAGAATATAGCCCTATGCATGAAAGAAAGGAAGGAAATCAAATACATTTTAGCGACATTCTGTCTCAAAGAAGGACATTTTGAAGAAGAAGGACATTTAGTATCCCTGAAATAAACCTTTGGGGACTGAGGTACAAAGGTGTACGTGGTGTTACACACACACGCATACATGCATACGAGTCTGTGTGTGTGTGTGTGTGTGTGTGTGTGTGTGTGTGTGTCTTTTGAGGCACAGTCTGAAGTTTGAAATCTCATCTGGGAATAGTCTAGTCTAATGTTTCATGTCTTTAGGACTAGGAGGACACCAATCAAGTACTGAAATAATCATCCTAATAATCCAACAAGTTTCTATAGAGCCAGAGAGCTTTCTGAAATTGAGACTATATTTCCCTTCAATTAATAACTTCTTGTCACAAAGCTATTAAGCTATTTCAGTGTGTGTGTGTGTGTGTGTGTGTGTGTGTGTGTGTGTGTGTGTGTGTGTGTGTGTGTGTGTGTGTGTGTGTGTGTGTGTTTGTGTGTGTGTGCTTTCATTTTGAGGGGATGAGTTAGAGTGGTTTGGAAACAGCTGTTTGTCGTTTTAGTTTGTATCAGTGATTGTACTTGTGTAACTGTGGTTTTCCCCCCCTATGCACCCATGATATGAATCATATTTCCCAAAAAATCTAGCCTGGATTTGATCATTTAACAGACGCGTTTATCCTTTAATGCAGGTTTTTTAATTTGAAACTTAAATACCCATACATATATTTCCCTGCCATTATTTTACCATTCATTAATCAAACTAAATGATTACTAGTCATTTCGACAAGTGAGGCTTTTATTTTGGAGGTTCTACAATCATGATGGTCATTTTCCATTGAATGAAGACGTTTTTTAGTGTTTGACGATACGTGTGACGTCTAGGAGTCTTGTCTTCTCGGAAGGGGTTCCAGAGGGCGGATACCTCCTGGGACTGTCACTCTCGTCACGTCAGCGCTGCTCCGTACGGGGGCCGTCTCCTGCCGTCTCCTGCCCAGGGAGGAGGCCCCACAACAAGGCTGACCCCCGGGGCCCCTCCAACACCTCATGTTCAGATATCACACTACCAGGGCGGCCAAGGTTGCCAGCCAACCCCCTGGGCTACCGCCGAGTGTCGAGGTGTCCCTGAGCAAGGCACCTAACCCTTTCTGCTCGCGACAAACCGGCTGTCGCCTTGCATGGTTGACGCCTCTGTCGATGTGGGAATGTGTGCATGAATGGGTGAATGTTTACCATTTAGACAACAAAATAATCAAAATACATTTACAAAACATGTGTATGGTATTATCATCTGATATAAAACAATGAGAAACATTTAAAATGTTTAATACAAATGTATTTTTTAATCTAATATGTTAAAAATGTTAAAAAGTTTAGGAACAGTAGCCTACTGAAAACACAGATTGCTTGCTTTCGTGACTTGGACACTTGTTACATCAACCGATCACATTTACCGATCGATCCCGCCTCCTCCTCTAACACTGCTTTGAATACCTCTCCGTGTGCGACAGGGAAATGGCCGTGCTGACGCGTTTTAATGACTGGCCGTTCGCGTTGTCCTCCTCGTTGTGTCTACAGATGCACCCTATCTGCTGTTGTCATGGCAGCCACAGGGTACATCACTGCCCTCCGACGTACCCTTTGCAACACTGACAACTCGCCTCATTCGTCTTAATCCCCCCCCCCCCCCCCCCCCCCTGGATGGCGGTGGTATGACCCCGGGCTGCTCTGTCACACTGAACACACAGCGAGACGGCTTACTGCTCAGAAATAACGCGTTGGTCGATTGCTAACGTATGCCACGCGGATATACGTCACCCCCCCGAAGCTCCAAAAAAACAACACGTTGGTAATTGGTGGCCGCAGGTCCTTTTGATTTGTTTTCTACAGTGATGGTTGATACTCTCGCTCGCACCCGCTTCCTCTCTTTTTAACTATAAGTATATCGGTCTTTTGTTGCATCTCTTTCTCTTTTTAACTGTATCTATATCTCTTTTTAACTATATTTGAACCATCTCTCCTTTTACCCGTACCTTTTCAGCTCTATCCCCATCACTGCTTAACCTATCTCTATCTTCTGTCTCTATCTTTTTAACAATACGGTATATCTCTGTTCAACGTTATCTCTTTCTAACTCTAGTGTATCGGTGCACGCTTTCAACTCTATCTCTGTCCCAGCAGAACATTGTCTTGCTAAACTGCCTCTTTCAATACCACCAAACCCATCAGACTCACTCTCTCTCTCTCTCTCTCTCTCTCTCTCTCTCTCTCTCTCTCTCTCTCTCTCTCTCTCTCTCTCTCTTCCCCCCCCCCCCCTCTCTTTCTGTGTGCCGTGGCCCCTGAGTGGAAGCGGGGCATGTGGTGAAAAGGCCTCAGCCATGCGGGCTGACGAGAAGTGACAGCTCTCTGTATCACGGGCTGGCAACTGACAACTGACAGATGGACGCCACTCACACACACTGCCGCCGCGGGAGAGAGACATGAGAGAAGAGCACAGAGAGTGGCTGAGAAAGAGAAAGAGAGAGGGTGAGAGAGAGGGTGGGAGTGTTAGAACAGCCTTGAGGGCGTGTGAGGTTCCACTGCATTACTCTCTCTCCTCGCGGGGTCCATTTTGGGTTTGTTTTGGTGGACGTGCTGAGGTGGAGTAGCGTGATGTCATGCCAAGCGTTGATGCTTGCTGTCATTCATGGACAAACACTTGTTTGTGCACATACAAGGATGTCCATGTATGTGCACATACAAGGATGTTCACATATGTGCATGTATGTCTGTTAACATGCTCAGCTCATGATTACATGGCAAACATTGGCGTTTGTCAATGTAGTGCACCATTTATTAGTATTTGTATACTTCGTTAATTTGATCAACATTAATTAAGGTATAAACATAGATAAACAGAAATACATCAATAAGACTAACTATTAATTAATTAATTAATAACAATAGTAAATGCAGTATTAGGCATTAATATAACAGTTTATTAACAGTAAGCGAATGTTCTAGTGGACTTTTCTAATGGGGTTTATGTTTACTACTAATGTTTACTACTCTGGGTGCACCATCTCCAATCTTTTCATTTAGTGTTTGACTTTTTTTGAGGATTAACCCTAACACTTACCTCTATGGCAATGCTACATTATAAGGCTGATTACTGCATTAACTAATATTAATGGTTCATTAATGTAACCCTATTTGAATGTGTTACAGTTGACCTAAAAATTTGAATTGTTCAAACTCAAAGACTAAATAAAAATGAAGTTGCAGAATTCACAGACCAAAGGCTGAATGTTAGAACAGCTTAAGGAGGCAGATAATACTTACATTCGACAAAAACAGATGCAAATATTCTCAAATCTAGAGCACTATAGAACATGGTGATATAAAATTAAAATGAATATTTTGGTTCTAATTTTTTCTCTGACAGAATTGGTTCAATATATTTTAGTGGAGGCACTCAAATGTTTGTGTGTGTGAGGAAAAAAGTAAAACCACGACGAGATCTAATAATTTACCCACATTGACGGGACAGTTAACGTGTCCAAGAGGGGAGAGCTGAAGTAGGGCCTCCAGCCTTACCTTAGCTCTCCCTAGGTAGGTTTAGGAGCTAGCTTTAGGAGGAGTGGTCACGTTAAATATGGGGAGAGTGGGGGGGGGAGAGTAGGCATACTGCAACAACGAGAAACGCACGAGAGAGATTAGCCCTGAAGTAGACACGATACCAAATGTAAAGAGACACCGACTACATGGCAACAAGGAGCTGAACAAGCTATAAACGCACGTCTTGCTAACCTAGATTATATCATTTTCCTCCTCCATAGCGCGTCCCCTGATAATTGCTCCAAAATCCATCTGAAGTGAGGAATGTGATCCGGCTGCATGAATAACGAGACATTTTTGTGCACGCGAGCTACAAAAGCACTCGGCGGATTGAAGAATGGTCGCCTAATCCCCGCCAAATAGGCCAGACCTTTTAGAAAATGTTGTTTAGGCAACTTTTTAGTCACAGGCGTTTTATTTTAACCAACGCTTAATTCATTACAAGAAGAGAAACTAGAGCTCTCAGTGTGTGTTGTGTTTTTGTGTGAATTGAATTCTGTTGTTTCTCGGTCATTGCTACTGTAGGATTCTACTAGTGTTTATGGGTCTAACTAGGCCTGCTGACTACTAGGATTTAAAGCAACTGCCACTCAAATTACTACACAAAGTCCTACAACACACATAACATATTCTACATATGTAACTGATGCAACAACTAATCCCGAAACCCAAAAGCAATTCAATTAGATTAGATTCCCCAGATGTCTTTACGTTTAAGTCTCACTAAAGCATCTCGTTATCTTCATGTCTTCCCCTCCTACTCCACCACAGCCTCCCGAGGTAAACCGGCCTAGCGAAGCTTTTTAGAAGTCCAATTGGATTTGGCTCCAATTCAAGTCGGCGCATGCGGGGGGGCTCCAAACCTTACAGTCCCCAAATACCTAATAAGCTCCCGTCTCAAAAGCATACGTTAGGGCTTTTTATGTGTTGTTTTTGTGATATGGAACACAAAAACATCGCTGTCACGTCTGTGCTGATGCCGACCGGCAGGGCGGACGGTGATACCGTGTGCATGTTACCGTGCGTGCGTGTGTGTGTCTGAAGTGAGGAGTCATGGCGGTGTGTTGACAGCGCACCTCGAGGGCAACCGGGGCCGTCACATGGGAGACAAACAAAAGAAGGAAATGTCCGCCATATGCTAACTCGTTACTCGCTAGTACATATTCTGTCACTCATTATATCTCCCTGCTATGGCGCCACATTATTTCCTCTCCGTTACGTGTGGGTTCCCTTCCCTGGATGCGTTGACCTTTTAGGAATACATAAAAATATCGTATTTGTGCTTTTTTCCTTCGACACCGTAGGGTAAATCAACATGAGACGCGGGAGGGCTGAACACTTGTGATGACGATCTGTGGCGTCTCCCGTGATCGGAGAACGTTGGAGTCTCTTGATCCCTCAAGGCACTTTGTTGTCTTCAGCGAGAAAACCAACAGGAATAAAGACAGGAGGCTGTGTGTGTGTGTGTGTGTGTATATATGCATGTGTGTGTGTGTGTGTGTTAATGTTTGCGCCCGCCCGCACGTTGTGTGTGTGTGGGGGCACGAGGAGACACAAGTCAGATGAATGCTAGCCGACAGCGCTGTATGCTTTGAGAGATAGAAGGCCATCTGTCTCCACTAGTGCTTGTGGTTTCCCCCTCTATATCCTAAGTGAAAATCAAGTCCTTTCTATTCCTTCCTCACATGACTAGAGTTTAGAGAAGAGGGTGAATTGACAGACGAGGACATGTTTGAGAGATGTGCAGTGTAGAAACGCATTGTTTTTGTGCGTGTGGTTTAAAACCCCCGCTACAGTCGACCTTGTGTTTAGCGGTGTTTCTGCGTCGTGACCCAGAGATCCTCCCTCGCCTATTAAATGTGCCGCTGGAGAAGATGTACTTATGGTAGACGTATGTTCCCGGGCATATTGGTGACACATGGCTCCCCTGTCTAATCAATGCGTCACATGCACGCGGGAACACATATGCTGATGCATGTGCGTGTTGCCGACAATGCACAGCTGTGCTCACGAATGCAAAAGATACTCGCACACACACACACACACACACACACACACACACACACACATATACACACACACACACACACACACACACACACACACACACACACACACACACACACACACACACACACACACACTAAGACAGACAGCTCGACAGACAGACGCACACACACAGACTCACCTACTTAAGAACAGTGAAGAAATCTGCCATGAAACTTAATCATAAAAAGGTCAGGTTGGCGCGTAAGAGGAACAGATTAAATTAGCATAGTATTAGATATGGAAAATGATTTCTGTCAAATCACACCAAGCACAATTATAATATGTTAATTACTTATTTCATTAAGGACGTTGATTGCGGTGCATGGATGAAGTCATGCGGGCGAAGACACCTGGAAGAAGGCGATGAAGCTTGAAACGGCTATCTCCTCCTCTTCCTCCTTTTCTTCTTGCTGCTCTCGCATAAAACGCTCCCTCGCTCGCCCCCTCGTTCACTCATCACGCCTTTTCTACATTTGTTCGCCGGCCGGCTATTCACTAATGCATTATTAATTGCCCAAACTCGGCCCCAAAAAAGAAGAGACCCAGAGTTATGTTTCACCAGAAACAGGAGAAAGTTCTGGAAGGTATAACTGTAAGTTCGGGCCGTAATGGAAACAGAAAATTCATTATCTGAAATCAATAGTCCGGCAACCTCCCTTAAAACTAATCTGGCCGCCATTTTGTCTCCCGGGTGATTGACAGCCCCTGTGTGACTGAAAGACGTTGGCGGAATGCGTGAAGTTCACTCAATGCCCGCGAAGCCTCTCTAAACGGGGGAGGGTTTTGTACAGTGACGGCCGTGGCGCCTGTCACGTCACCCCCGCTCTGACAAGTGGTAAATGGGACGGGATTAGCATAAGCCAATGAGAATGAGTGTATGTTTAGATCTCATTCGAAGTGGCATCTATGACATTGCCGTGCCAATTGAGCGGAAAATTCCATCTGTTGGCGTCGGACCCTAGGAGCAGTTTTGATTAAACTTCTAAAAGAGGGCAATTTGTCTGTAAATGCGCGCAGTGGAAAAGCTTTTCTCTCTCTTTTTGTGTGTATGTAGTGATTACGGTACGATATGTGTATCTATTCATGAGTTGGGCTGTATTCTGAACTCCATCAGCACTCAAATTAGCCTTTCTTATCGAGTGTGAGACGGAGGATTAGTGCGTAATACAGTCCATCATTCTGAGGGGCAGACTTGAACGTCTAGTTGAATATTTGCAGGGTTATCAGCTGTCGCCTCAAATTGCTGGAAAGTTGATGAAGAGTTGTGTCCGCGGACTCCGTTATTCCAGATAACGGAGACGGTTTTCTTTGTCTGTCCTGCGGCCTGTAGCATTTGTGTTTCCTTCCTCGCCGAATGCAACACAGCGAGTTGTGTCGTGTAGATGCGGTTTGAAGTAAGTAAGCAGTATATCATGCAAGGATGAATAATTAATTGAGTATGTTGCGTTTCCCGCTTTAATCTCTCGATTTCGTCGACGTTTGCGTTTTATTTGCAGTATTTTCAAATAATAAAATAGAAATGTGGACAAGACTGCAATTCAAAACCCCCCCTAAAGGCCCCACTCACACACACACACACACACAAACACACACACACACGCAGACACACACACACACACACACACACACACATACAAACACACTTACACACACAAAAACACACACACACGCATGTGGTTTTCAGACGTTGCTTTTTAAGAAGGTGGCAGATATGAAGTGAAAGTGTTTTCTCGTAGTGCTTCGTGATCGTTGCTCTTACGACCGCTGGGGCAAATGACTACGAGAATGACCATAGTGTAGTAGTGTCTTTTACACTGTTATCTCTCTCGTGTGTGTGCGTGTGCGTGTGTGTGTGTGCAAATGGCACTTTAATGCTCCAGAGGAGATGTCATGGAATGAAATTAGAATAAGGGGATGCAAACAGGGAGGTTCCCTCTGGTGGGACACAGTGTTCAAACAAATTGTGTATATCTCTGCCTGTATATGTGTGTTTGTGTGTGTGTCTTTGTGTGTGTGTGTGTGTGTGTGTGTGCACGCGCAATGGAAAGTGTGCGTCTCTTCGCGCACGTGCGGCTTATTGTTCCCCGTGTATCTGCAAAGTGTGTGTATGTGTGTGTGTGCGTGTGTGTGTGTGTGTGTGTGTGCCCTGTTGTATGATAAATGTGCTCTCCGCTATAATCTATGTGCTTCAAAATATGATGTATGTGAGGATGAACTTTGAATTATAACCCAACCAGTGTCTCATTAATCTTCCCGTGTTGGGTAGGGAGTGGACCGGCGGAATCCATTTCATGTGTTTGTGTTTTATGAATAATGCAATATTGCAACTGGCCAGCTGGATCAAGTCGGCTCCACGGCGTGTGTGTGTGTGTGTGTGTGTGTGTGTGTGTGTGTGTGTGTGTGTGTGTGTCTGTGTGTGTGTCTGCGTGTGTGTTGCGCGGCGACATACAAGTAAACAGCTCTCTTTTGTTAGGAACACAGCAGGTGAAGCGACGCCAGGTGAATATAACAGGCAAGGTCGCGGGATCCCGTTAGCTGTAGGCGGACATGACGGCCGTGACCTTGGTCCAAGGGGAGACGGACCAGAGACGGGGGTTCTCTGTGGTGGGGTGAGGGGGTAGGGCCTCTCTCTCTCCCCCCCCTCGTCCCGGTCCTGCTGCTGTCACTCCATGTTGTGTAGATCGCTGCGTCGTTGCGTCGCCGTGTCTGTCTGTCTGTTTAGCTGAGGACGCTAAGGGTGTTAGCTGTTAGCGTAGCGGGGTCGTGGTCTTTGAATGACTGACCGTTCTGTTTATTTAGTTGATGTATGTGTTCCCTTTAGAGGAGATTAAGATTAAAAGAGTCTTGAGACAGACACAAATAAATAAGTACTCGATAAACCAAAAAGAAGAAGAAAAGGGAGCTAGAAGAGTCGTGTGGAGTTTGGAGAATAACAGTAAAACGACAACTGCTCTGTCAGGCTTTGTAAAACAACCCAACCGTTGCGTTGGGAACATTCAAAATACATTTAACGGCCCCATCTGTCGCTTTAATGCTTACTTCTGTTGGTTCACAAAATAAATAAAAACTCATCAGCAAAATGGAAATCAAACGAACCCCCGCTCTCCCCCTCCCCCGCCCCCGCCCCCCGGTACTGACACACACCTACGACACGGCTCACCCCCCAGAAGTGCCGGACGCCCCGCGACATCATCGCCACCAGACGACTCGACTGAATCAACCTCAAACAAGATGGAGGGGCGATGGGGCTGCGTGGCGCCCGCCGCGCATTAACCAACCGCTAACCGCCTGTCGCCCCGGGCAGCGCCTCCGCTCAGCCTTCCTGTCTGGACAGGAAGCAATAACCGGGGCGAGTCAAGCAGGCATCACATCCGCGACACCCCCTAGTGTTTACTTTGCCGTCCGGCGAGAAAGATTAGCCTCCTTCTTTTCACTCGTCGGCTGATTTATGGCCGACAGAAAGCAATCCCTTCTGGTCCCGCGCGCTACTACTCTCGTGAGCTGTTCCCGTGCGCTGTTACTCGTGCACTTTTGTCGTGCGCTGCTCTCGTGCGCTGCTCTCGTGCACTGCGCTCCTGCGCTGCTCTCGTGGGCTGTTGTCGTGCGCTGCTCACGTGCGCTGTTGTTGTTGTGCACTGTTGTCGTGCGCTGCTCTCGTGCGCTGTTGTCGTGCGCTGCTCACGTGCGCTGTTGTTGTTGTGCCCTGTTGTCGTGCGATGCTCTCGTGCGCTGTTGCCGTGCGCTCCGGGGCCTACGCCGCCGCCAAGCCCTTGATGCCGTGGCCGCCCCGAGGCGTAATGTCGGATGATATCACCGCCGCCGCCTCCGTCACCAGACGCTGAGCCCCCACCCGCACCTCATGCACCACCCCACCTAACCAGCCCCACCCTATGCTGAGCACCCACCCCCATGCACCGCTCATCATCTCCTACATCCACACTGCTCCCAACCACCTCCACCCTGCACTACAACCATCACCCACACAACCCCATGCACCACCCAGCTGTCCCCACCACCCAGCCCCGCGCTACAGCCAAGCACTCCCCCCCGGGACACGAGGCCTACAGCGGCTTTACGGTGCTCATGGATTTATGAGGGAGAAGGGGCGTGGGGGGCCAAGAGAGATAGAGAGAGAGAGAGAGAGAGAGAGAGAGAGAGAGAGAGAGAGAGAGAGAGAGAGAGAGAGAGAGAGAGAGAGAGAGAGAGAGAGAGAGAGAGAGAGAGAGAGAGAGAGAGAGAGAGAGGGCAGGGGGGGGGAGGATGAGCGAAGAGAGAGAGCAGGTGGGAGATAGCTATGGATGGATAGAGAAAGGGAAGAGAGAGAGGGAGAGAGGGGAAGAAGAAGGGAGAGAGGAAGAGAGAGGAAGAGAGAGGGGAAGAGAGGATGAGAAGGAGGGAGACAGAGAGGATGGGGAGGAAGAGATAGGAGGGGGAGGAAGAGACGAGGGAGGGAGGGGGAGAGAGGGGGAGAGCTGAAGAGAGGAGGTGGAGGAAGAGAGAGGGGGAGGATTTGCATTGATTGAAAGTCTGAGATAGTCCCATCCAATACCGCCCCAAAGAACATCAGTTATTTTGCATCCTGACACGGCGATTGATAACTCGTAAATGTGAGCGGGGATGAAAAATGCAGATGGAAAGTGACTCTGACAAAAATGATAACGGCATCGCTCTTGGAGGTGGTGGCGGCGGGGGTGGTGGTGGCGGTGGTGGTGGTGGTGGGTGGGGCTGACGGAGGTGGGAGGCAGAATGCTGCTTATAATATTTAATGATTTGATATGAAGGCAGGGAGAGCCTGTTTGACCCTGGAGGAGAATGTGAAAGTCATCAAAACATTGGCAGCACTTTGAAGTGGAACACATTAACGGCTCAGTGAAGGGAGCAAGGGTGTGTGTGTGTGTGTGTGTGTGTGTGTGTGTGTGTGTGTGTGTGTGTGTGTGTGTGTGTGTGTGTGTGTGTGTGTGTGTGTGTGTGTGTGTGTGTGTGTGGGTGGGTGGGTGGGTGGGTGGGTGGGTGGGTGGGTGGGGGTGGGTGGGTGTATATGTGTGCATGTGTGTGTGTCAATCTAGGTGTTTGTGTGTGTATGACAGTATTACGGTTGTTTATTATTATTTGTTTATTTTATTTTTTTAATGTAGAATAGAGAACACACACAACTAGACACTGATGCCTAGACTCACGGACACATTGTGTGTCTGTGTGTATTCGGATGCACCTGCAAATAGCCGTTTAAATATCGTTTATACATACCAAACTACTATATTTTATGTTTTATTATTTTGTGTATCCTTGAAAATAAAAACCTACTGTGTCTGATGATCCAGATGATCATTGAGTTGGCTGTGGTTAAATAGACTGGACTGAAATTCAATGTCTTCATGCTGTAATTTGAGGGCTGTATTTGTACATACAAAAGCATTGTTCCCCTGCATATTGTCATTGCAGAGGCTAATGACGGCCGGGCCGGTGTTGGTCATTGTCTACGGGTAGAGCATGTTGCTAACACAGCTTAAATTGTGCTATACTTTCCATTCAGAATGTACTACTCTGTATATAGCGACAACAGCGTTAGCATTGAGATAACAGCATATGATGGAACAAGCTCTCCATATGGCTGGTGCTGGAATCCTGCAGGAGAACGCACAGTAGGACACTGGAAATATTATCAGTCCCAGCGTACACACACACACACACACACACACACACACACACACACCACCCACGCATGTGTGTGTACACACACACACACCAACCGTGTATGTGTGTACACACCCAAACACACACACACACACACACACACACCACCCACGCATGTGTGTGTGTGTGTGTACACACACACATACACACACGATAACACACACAGAAATATGCCCATACAATCACACTCCTGCACACCCTACAAAGGCAGACACACACACACACACACACACACACACACACACACACACACACACACACACACACACACACACACACACACACACACACACACACACACAAACACAAACATTTAACTCACGCACACAACTCACAATCACACACACACACGCACGCACGCACACACACACACACACACACACACACACACACACACACACACACACACACACACACACACACACACACACACACACACACACACAAACCTTTTCCAGAATATCTCGGTATTGAGATGAATCAACATCTGCAATTCCAATCCTCTTATCCGAGTCTGATGTCTGGAGAATTGTGTCGGACAATTAGGTTGCTTCTAATTATCAAAGTGCAGCAGATTGAGGATCACTATTAAGATGAAGATTAAAGGGGCATCGTATATTTTGGTAAGGAGAACAAAGCTCTTGGTGAATATCATACACTGTTCATCACAGAGGTTATGTTGTACAATAGTGACCACAATTAAGAATTACTACACCATTCTGGAAACTGAGATAAAGTATATAAAGGCTACATCCCAAATGTACCATGAAATTAAAAACAAGTAATGACACCTGACAATTTATGTAAAAGTAAGATGTACAATAAACTGCAATAGAGGTTGAGGCTTAATAACTTTTGGTCTTACCATGTTAGGTGGACTACTAGCGCTCTTTGAAGAACATAAGTAGTGCAGTTTAAGGCTAGTGTATTTAACAAAGGGTTGGCGCAGACAGTGAGCCGAACTGCACCGGGATTGTACTTTCAAAGGAGGGGAGCATAATGGCCCCTGAACAGATGTAAGACCTGGGACTCAAGGGGTGGGTGCCACAAATGTCAAGAGCAGATAGGAAAGGACAAAAACCTTTCCCTTTAAAAAAGGAATATACTTAAAAACTCCATTACAGTAGAGCAGGTCTTATGCAAGAAGTTAGTTCAAGAAGAAATACCTCTCAAGTACACCTGACAACACGTTACCCCCCCCCTCCAACCCCCCACCCCCCACCCCCCAAGAAGTGATATAGAAAGCAGAGCGGAGAGGAAAAGACCACGCGCACATTTAATGAAGACGCCGTTAAGACAGTTCAAATGAAAGGTGTTGTCGGAGCAAGTTGTCACGACAACGGCAGCCGAGAGATTAAAGGGGGTCTCTGTGTCTTCACCGGTCGTCAGGGGTTCAACGGAGACCGCGCGAGGATTTGGCTCAGCCTGTTTAATACCCCTGTCGGCCGGGGTTCAAACAAACAATTCCTCAATAATTACACGTTGACTTTCCATCAGAGCCACGCAGGGAAGGTAGTGAACTTCAAATGGAAACTCAAGACATTGTTGGTTTAGGCACGACAGTGTTGATTCTCCTGGAGTATTTCACTTCAATAACCCAATTTATTTTTATATATATATATATATTTATAAATAATAAAAAAAAAATGGGGGCACTTTGAAGGGAAATACATAAAACTGGTGTGCTTAAAGCTCGCCTGAGTACTTAAACATGTCAAATATAAACACCTTATACCTTTTCAGATTAAAAAATGTCCACCCACCCAATTATTTTTGCAGCAAATTCCTACTTACTTAGTTCTGTCTTAATAACGACACTCTCTGAGACCTATGCGCCCCCCTCCATCCATAACCCTAACCCTAACCCCTATATGTCTACGTTATTGTAGCCGGTCTAAACCAGTTGACCGGGTATTCAAAGAAACGTTTCCCTAAGGAATCCCTACGGATCCTAGCGGTCAGACTTGTCTCGTTTGCCAACAGAATTCAAGATAAATTCCCAGACAAAAAAAAGAAACATTTCCTTTTATTAACATTTCCATTGTGTCTAACCACTAGATCTCACAGCAGGGGTCTGCGGTCCCTCCATGCCCTTAAAAGCAGTAGCTGTCATCCCACGCGAGGGTCCTGAACCCAGAGGCCGGCCGCGTCAATGCCCTGCCTGGCTCTAACTAGCTCTACTCAATGCAAACATGGGAGGCCATTTGTACTGAATTTGGGGGCGTCTAAGGGGTCATAAAAAAAAGCAGCATCCCGAGGAAGCATAGAACCACTGTCTTGGTTAAGGGCCCTTTCTCAACCGAACACCCACCAAGAAGATGGTTTTGATGGACTTTCGATTTTAATACTTTTAGATTATTTTGGGGTTTGTGAAGCATAACTCATTTTGGCGTTAATTATCATATTTTCAGCCTATTCACGTTTCTTTTTTTTGGAGTGACTGGCTGGAGAGAATGGTTAGCCTCCTGTCGCTATGCTTTAGTTGATGCATGTGTGATTTAGCTAGCAATAATTATCCTGTTGCTAATTGGAATGCCTTCAGAAATGCCTCTGGTAAGCTCATAACATGTATTGTTTTGATTCCTAGTGAATTTAACTTTCAATTTGCTCCGCCATATTAATTTAGAGTCATGGGAGATGGAATTTATTGTTAACTTGTTCCCAGTGAGCCGGTATTCAGCATTGCTTTCATCGCCATTTCAAAATGATGTACCGTTAACATTGTTTGATGCTAAGCTACTTAATATAACCTCTGCCATACAAAACAAAAACAGATTTTAGAGTGAAAGACTGAACTAAGAAGAAACGTCTGACAATACAAAAAAAGGGCGAATTATATGGAAAATTTAATAAAGTCAAACAGAACCAGGCTGAAAATTGATTTCAAGTTCTGTCAGTGACAGAAAAACAACCCCCTCACACACACACACACACACACACACACACACACACACACACACACACACACACACACACACACACACACACACACACACACACACACACACACAACATAAAACAAACACAACTCACAAGAAATGCCTGCGAGAAAACAAAAAAAGCCGTACCATTAAAAATATAATAGGATTATCGTTTCTGTTTGTTTGTCACGGTGGATCAAGAAAATTAGAGTTAAGAGAACAGCTCAGAGCCACATTGTTATCGCCACTTCAGAAGAAAAAACCCAGCTGCAATCATTTGCATATTTGTTTATTGCTTTGAAATTCACCTTATTAATTAAGGCCAAGTGTAACAATGCAAAAAGTTCCCGTCGCTACGGTGATGCTGGATCACCATATGGTGGGAAGCCTACACGACAACAAAGATGGCGGAGGTGTTTCGGAGATGAGTGAGTGGGAGGGGTGGAGCAACTGCCATGAGGGGTAGTAGTCACTCAGACTTTGTGGTACGAGCTACCGGTTGTTTTGAATGGAAGACAACAGAACAACCAGGAGTGTTGTTAAGAGAAGGCTTTAGGAGAGTAAGGCGTTGCAGTGTTCGCAGTGCCACCTTGGTGTCTTCAGTGTTAAGGTACGGCCACACCAACCGCGTTTCTCGCGTTTGGGGCATCGAAAATCGTCATTTTTGCATAGGGAACCATTGGTATAGACGCGTAGACGCGTTACACGTGTTGAAGCGTCGCGTTAAGGTACGGCCACACCAACCGCGTTACTCGCGTAAGACGCGTATAAAGGGAACGCTCCATTCACTTGCATGGACAGCGTCTCTGGTTGCTATGCAACCTCAACGTCTTGGCGGACTATTTCTCTGCCGATCAACACTACGAATGCTGGAAACACACCAGACACACCATGTGAAGTTATTTAACCTGATTATTGTTATTTATATCTGAGATTATTTAATCTAACCCGATTCAAACTCTATCATGCACCCAAACACGGCGGCGTTTGTGTTTCCTTCCTCGGACTCCTAAATCCAGCGCAGCCACAGGCGCGTAGCTGCGTACGTAGGACCATTTTTGACACAAAATGGTCAAGCAACATTTTAGCTGCGTTACGCGTGTAAATCTTACGCGGGTTACGCGTTTGGTGTGTTCGTACCTTTAAGGTACGGCCACACCAACCGCGTTACTCGCGTTTGGGGCGTCGTGTTAGGGGCGTTAGGGGCGGCAGACGCACGTAATTACACACGTAAACGCAGTAACGCGCCCAATGCACCAACGCCCGGAGTTCAAAAAATTGAACTTTCAACGCTCCAACGCGTGACGCTTAGCCGCGATAGCCGATCAACGTGGAGCTTGACCCGACGTCACTGGCAGAGAGAAGTGACGCTTGCACAGAAGCATATGGCGGACATCTTTCTTTATTCTGGGTGGAAATCGTAACATAGTTACGCCATTAAATGCGTTTATGTAAAAAAAATTTGCGAGAAATGTGCATTTTACTTTCATAAAGCAACCTCAACGTCTTGGCGGACTATATCTCTGCTGATCAACACTACGAATGCTGGAAACACACCATGTGAAGTTATTTAACTCGATTATTGTTATTTATATCCGAGATTATTCAATCTAACCCGATCTAAACTCTATCATGTACCCAAACACGTCGGCGTTTGGGTTTCCTACCTCGGACTCCTAAATCCAGGCGCGTTAGGCGCGTTGAACCATTTTTGTGACACACAATGATCAAGCGTCAAGTTAGGCGCGTTATGCACGTTTTTTAACCCGAAAAAACGCGTGCAGTGTGGCCTTAGCTTAACTGCTTATGTTTTATTTGGTGAAAAAACTGCAGTGTAACCCTTATGGGTTTTTTCATGACGACCAATAAAAAACGACAGTGTTACCCCTTATATTTAATTTGTTAAAAAAAACGACAGTGTTACCCCTTATGTTTAATTTGGTAAAAAAAAAACGACAGTGTTACACCTTCTGTTTCTTTCTATGACGACCAAAAAAAACGTCTGTGACGACCAAAAAAAAACACATGTTTTTTTTTTGACGACCGATAAAAAACGACAGTGTTACCGACCAATCCATGATGACCAAAAAAACAACAACAGTGTTACCCCTTATGTTTTATTTTATTAAAAAAGACAGTGTTACCCCTTATGTTTTATTTGACAAAAGAAATACAGTGTTTCCCCTTGTGTTTTATTTGGTAAAAAAATACAGTGTTACCCCTTATGTTTTATTTTATTAAAAAATACAGTGTCACCCCTTGTCTTTTTTCCATGACGACCAAAGAAAACCGACAGTGTTACCCTTATGGTTTTTTATACGTTATGTTTTATTTTATTAAAAATGACAGTGTTACCCTTTATCTTTTTTGCAATGATGACCAACCCTTATGGGTTTTTTCATGACGACCAATTAAAAACACCTTATATTTTATTTGGTAAAAACATGACAGTGTTATCCCTTATCTTTTATCCATGACGACCAAACCGACAGTGTCACCCTTATTGTTTTTTATACAACGTTATGTTTTATTAGATTAATAATGAAAGTGTTACCCGATATGTTTGTTTTCATGTCGACCAATAAAAAATTACACTGTTACCCCTTATGTTTTTTTTCGTGACGAACAAAAAGAACAACACTGTTACCCCTTATGATTTTTTTTTGACGAGCGATACAAAACGACCGTGTTACCCCTTATGTTTCATTTGTTTAAAAAATGACAGTGTCACCCCTTATCTTTTTTCCATGACGACCAAAGAAAACCGACAGTGTTACCCTTATGATTTTTAATACAACGTTATGTTTTATTTGATTAAAAATGACAGTGTTACCCTTTATCTTTTTTGCAATGATGACCAAAAAAACGACTGTGTTATCCCTTTTGTTTTTTCCATGACGACCAAAAAAAACGACAGTGTTACCCCTTACGTTTTATTTGGTAAAAAAACGACAGTGTTACCCCTTATATTTGATTTGATTTAAAATGACAGTGTTACCCCTTATCTTTTCCATAACAACCAAAAAGACAGACAGTGCAACTCCTTGTGTTTTATTTGGTGAAAAAACTGCAGTGTTACCCCTTATGGGTTTTTTCATGACGACCAATAAAAAACACCTTATATTTTATTTGGTAAAAACATGACAGTGTTATCCCTTATCTTTTATCCATGACGACCAAACCGACAGTGTCACCCTTATTGTTTTTTATACAACGTTATGTTTTATTAGATTAATAATGAAAGTGTTACCCGATATGTTTTTTTTCATGTCGACCAATAAAAAATTACACTGTTACCCCTTATGTTTTTTTTTCGTGACGAACAAAAAGAACAACACTGTTACCCCTTATGTTTTTTTCCTGACGAGCGATACAAAACGACCGTGTTACCCCTTATGTTTTATTTGTTTAAAAAATGACAGTGTCACCCCTTATCTTTTTTCCATGACGACCAAAGAAAACCGACAGTGTTACCCTTATGATTTTTAATACAACGTTATGTTTTATTTGATTAAAAATGACAGTGTTACCCTTTATCTTTTTTTCAATGATGACCAAAAAAAACACAGTGTTACCCTTATGCTTTTTTCCATGACGACCAATAAAAAATAGAGAGTGTTACACTCTATGTTTAATTTGGTAAAAGAAAAGACACTGCTACCCCTTATGTTTTTTTTTCGCGACAACCAAAAAGAACGATCGCGACGACCAAAATAAACAACACTGTTACCACTTATGTTTTTTTTTTGACGACTGATAAAAAACGACACAGTGTTACCGACCAATCCATGACAACTAAAAAAACAGTGTTACCCCATTTGTTTTATTTTAATAAAAGAGATGGTGTTACCCCTTTTTTTTTTTCCTGACGGCCGATACAAAACGACCGTGTTAACCCTTTTGTTTTTTCCATGACGACCCAAAAAAAATGACAGTGTTATGTTTTTTTTTCATGGCAACCAATAAAAGACGACAGTGTAACCCCTTATGTTTTTTTTCGGCACGACCAATAAAAGACGACAGTGTTACCCTTATGGTTTTTTATACAACGTTATGTTTTATTTGATTAATAATGACAGTGTTACCCCTTATGTTTTTTTTTCTGACGACCAATAAAAAATAAGAGTGTTACTGACCAATCCATGATGACCAAAAAAACAACAACAAAACCTTATGTTTTATTTTATTAAAAAAGACAGTGTTACCATTTTTGTTTTTTTCCTGACGAGCGATACAAAACGACAGTGTTAACCTTTAGGTTTCTTTCCATGATGACTAATAAAAAACGACAGTGTTACCCCTTATGTTTTATTTGGTTAAAAAATGATAGTGTCACCCATTATCTTTTTTCATGGTGACAAAAGAAAACCGACAGTGTAACCCTTTTTTATACAACGTTATGTTTTATTTGATCAAAAATGACAGTGTTAACCTTCATCTTTTTTTCAATGATGACCAATAAAAAACGACAGTGTTACCCTTATGCTTTTTTCCATGACGACCAATAAAAAACGACAGTGTAACCCCTTATGTTTTTCTTCGGGACGACCAATACAAGACGACAGTTTTACCCCTTATGCCTTTTTCGATGACGACCAATAAAAAACGACAGTGTTTCACTTTATGTTTAATTTTGTAAAAAAACGACACTGTTGCTTATGTTTTTTTTCGTGACAACCAAAAAGAACGACCATGACGACCAAAAAAAACAACAATGTTACCCCTTATGTTTTTTTTTTGACGAACGATAAAAAACGACAGTGTTACCGACCAATCCATGGCAACCAAAAAAACAACAACAGTGTTACCCCTTATGTTTTATTTTATTAAAAAAGAGAGTGTTACCACTTTTGTTTTTTTCTTGACGACCGAAACAAAACAACAGTGTTACCCCTTATGTTTTATTTGGTAAAAAAATGACAGTGTTGCCACTTATCATTTTTTCAATGATGAAAATAAGAAAAGTATTACCCCATATTTCTTTTTACATGTCGACCAATGAAAATCGACCGTGTTATCTCTTTTGTTTTTTCCATGACGACCAAAAAAAACCCAGTGTATTACCCTTTATGTTTTTTTTTCGGGACGACCAAAAAATACCGACAGTGTTACCCCTTATGTTTTTTTTCGGGCCGACCAATAAAAGACGACAGTGTTCCCCCTTATGTTTTTTTTTCTGACGACCAATAAAAGACGACAGTGTTACCCCTTATGTTTCTTTCCATGATGACCAAAAAAAAGACAGTGTCACCCCTTATGTTTTTTTTCGGGACGACCAAAGAATACCGACAGTGTTACCCCTTATGTTTTTTTTTTTCTGACAACCAATAAAGGACGTCTTTTTTCCCCCTTATGTTTTATTTGATTTAAAATGACATTGGTACCCCTTATCTTTTTTCTATGACGACCATCACGAGCAATATAAAAAGTTATAAAATGTTTTATTTGGTAAATAAACAACAGTGTTACCCCTTATGTTTTTTTTCATGACGACCAATAAAAAACAACATTGTTACCCCTTATGTTTTTTTTCATGACGACCAATAAAAAACGACAGTTACCCCTCACTGCACCACTGAGGCGATGACAATACACAATAATCAATCATCAATAAAGAGGATATACATGACATTAAAATGTATGTGTGTATTTATATTATTTCCCTTATGTTTTTTTTCATGACAACCAATAAAAAAACGACAGTGTTACCCCTTGAGTTTTTTTTCAAGACGACCAATAAAAAACGACAGTGTTACCCCTTATGTTTTTTTTCATGATGACAGATAAAAAACGACACTGTTACCCCTTGTGGTTTTTTTCATGACGACCAATAAAAAACAACATTGTTACCCCTTATGTTTTTTTTCATGACGACCAATAAAAAACGACAGTTACCCCTCACTGCACCACTGAGGCGATGACAATACACAATAATCAATCATCAATAAAGAGGATATACATGACATTAAAATGTATGTGTATATTTATATTATTTCCCTTATGTTTTTTTTCATGACAACCAATAAAAAACGACAGTGTTACCCCTTGTGGTTTTTTTCATGACGACCAATAAAAAACAACAGTGTTACCCCCTATGTTTTTTTTCATGACGACCAATAGAAAACAACAGTGTTACCCCCTATGTTTTCTTTCATGACAACGAATGAAAAACAACAGTGCTACCCCTTATGTTTTTTTTCATGACGACCAATAAAAAACGACAGTGTTACCCCTTATGTTTTTTTTCATGACGACCAATAAAAAACAACAGTGATACCCCTCATGTTTTTTTTCATGACGACCAATAAAAAATAACAGTGTTACTCCTTATGTTTTTTTTCATGACGACCAATAAAAAACAACAGTGTTACCCCTTGTGGTTTTTTTCATGACGACCAAAGAAAAACAACAGTGTTACCCCCTATGTTTAATTTCATGACGACCAATAAAAAACAACAGTGTTACCCCTTATGTTTTTTTCATGACGACCAAAGAAAAACAACAGTGTTACCCCCTATGTTTTTTTTCATGACGACCAATAGAAAACAACAGTGTTACCCCCTATGTTTTCTTTCATGACGACCAATAAAAAACAACAGGGTTACCCCTTGTGTTTTTTTTTATGACAACGAATGAAAAACAACAGTGTTACCCCTTATGTTTTTTTTCATGACAACCAATAAAAAACAACAATGCTACCCCTTAGGTTTTTTTTTCATGACGACCAATAGAAAACAACAGTGTTACCCCTTGTGTTTTTTTTCAAGACGACCAATAAAAAACGACAGTGTTACCCCTTATGTTTTTTTTCATGATGACACATAAAAAACGACACTGTTACCCCCTATGTATTCTTTCATGACGACCAATAAAAAACAACAGTGTTACCCCTTGGTTTTTTTTTTATGACAACGAATGAAAAACAACAGTGTTACCCTTTATGTTTTTTTTCATGACGACCAATAAAAAACAACAGTGTTACCCCTTGTGGTTTTTTTCATGACGACCAAAGAAAAACAACAGTGTTACCCCCTATGTTTTTTTTCATGACGACCAATATAAAACAACAGTGTTACCCCTTATGTTTTTTTTCATGACGACCAATATAAAACAACAGTGTTACCCCCTATGTTTTCTTTTATGACGACCAATAAAAAACAACAGTGTTACCCCTTGTGTTTTTTTTTATGACAACGAATGAAAAACAACAGTGTTACCCCCTATGTTTTTTTTCATGACAACCAATAAAAAACAACAGTGCTACCCCTTAGGTTTTTTTTTTCATGACGACCAATAGAAAACAACAGTGTTACCCCTTGTGGTTTTTTTCAAGACGACCAATAAAAAACGACAGTGTTACCCCTTATGTTTTTTTTCATGATGACACATAAAAAACTACACTGTTACCCCCTATGTATTCTTTCATGACGACCAATAAAAAACAACAGTGTTACCCCTTGGGTTTTTTTTTATGACAACGAATGAAAAACAACAGTGTTACCCTTTATGTTTTTTTTCATGACGACCAATAAAAAACAACAGTGTTACCCCTTGTGGTTTTTTTCATGACGACCAAAGAAAAACAACAGTGTTACCTCCTATGTTTTTTTTCATGACGACCAATATAAAACAACAGTGTTACCCCTTATGTTTTTTTTCATGACAACCAATAAAAAACAACAGTGCTACCCATTATGTTTTTTTTTCATGACGACCAATAAAAAACAACAGTGTTACCCCTTGTGTTTTTTTTCAAGACGACCAATAAAAAACGACAGTGTTACCCCTTATGTTTTTTTTCATGATGACAGATAAAAAACGACACTGTTATCCCTTGTGGTTTTTTTCATGACGACCAAAGAAAACCAACAGTGTTACCCCCTATGTTTTTTTTCATGACGACCAATAGAAAACAACAGTGTTACCCCCTATGTTTTCTTTCATGACGACCAATAAAAAACAACAGTGCTACCCCTTAGGTTTTTTTTTCATGACGACCAATAGAAAACAACAGTGTTACCCCTTGTGTTTTTTTTCAAGATGACCAATAAAAAACGACAGTGTTACCCCTTATGTTTTTTTTCATGATGACATATAAAAAACGACACTGTTACCCCCTATGTATTCTTTCATGACGACCAATAAAAAACAACAGTGTTACCCCTTGTGTTTTTTTTTATGACAACGAATGAAAAACAACAGTGTTACCCTTTATGTTTTTTTTCATGACGACCAATAAAAAACGACACTGTTACCCCTTGTGATTTTTTTCATGACGACCAAAGAAAAACAACAGTATTACCCCCTATGATTTTTTTCATGACGACCAATATAAAACAACAGTGTTACCCCTTATGTTTTTTTTCATGACGACCAATAAAAAATAACAGTGTTACCCCATATGTTTTTTTTTCATAACGACCAATAAAAAACAACAGTGTTACCCCTTATGTTTTTTTTCATGACGACCAATAAAAAACGACAATGTTACCCCTTATGTTTTTTTTCATGATGACAGATAAAAAACGACACTGTTACCCCTTGTGGTTTTTTTCATGACGACCAAAGAAAACCAACAGTGTTACCCCCTATGTTTTTTTTCATGACGACCAATAGAAAACAACAGTGTTACCCCCTATGTTTTCTTTCATGACGACCCATAAAAAACGACACTGTTACCCCCTATGTATTCTTTCATGACGACCAATATAAAACAACAGTGTTACCCCTTGTGTTTTTTTTCATGACGACCAATAAAAAACAACAGTGTTACCCCTTTTTTTTTTTTCATGACGACCAATAAAAAACGACACTGTTACCCCTTGTGGTTTTTTTCATGACGACCAAAGAAAACCAACAGTGTTACCCCCTATGTTTTTTTTCATGACGACCAATAAAAAACAACAGTGTTACCCCTTGTGGTTTTTTTTATGACGACGCATGAAAAACAACAGTGTTACCCCTTATATTTTTTTTCATGACGACCAATAAAAAACGACAGTGTTACCCCTTGTGGTTTTTTTCATGACGACCAAAGAAAAACAAGAGTGTTACCCCCTATGTTTTTTTTCATGACGACCAACATAAAACAACAGTGTTACCCCTTGTGTTTTTTTTCATGATGACAGATAAAAAACGACACTGTTACCCCTTGTGATTTTTTTCATGACGACCAAAGAAAAACAACAGTGTTACCCCTTATGTTTTTTTTCATGACGACCAATAAAAAACGACAGTGTTACCCCTTATGTTTTTTTTTCATGACGACCAATATAAAACAACAGTGTTACCCCTTGTGTTTTTTTTCATGATGACAGATAAAAAACGACACTGTTACCCCTTGTGATTTCTTTCATGACGACCAAAGAAAAACAACAGTGTTACCCCTTATGTTTTTTTTCATGACGACCAATAAAAAATAACAGTGTTACCCCTTATGTTTTTTTTTCATGACGACCAATAAAAAACAACTGTGTTACCCCTTATGTTTTTTTCATGACGACCAAAGAAAAACAACAGTGTTCCCCCCTATGTTTTTTTTCATGACGACCAATAGAAAACAACAGTGTTACCCCCTATGTTTTCTTTCATGACGACCAATAAAAAACAACACTGTTACCCCCTATGTATTCTTTCATGACGACCAATAAAAAACAACAGTGTTACCCCTTGTGTTTTTTTTTATGACAACGAATGAAAAACAACAGTGTTACCCCTTGTGTTTTTTTTCAAGACGACCAATAAAAAACGACATTTTTACCCCTTATGTTTTTTTCCATGACGTCCAAAGAAAAACAACGGTGTTACCCCCTACGTTTTTTTTCATGACGACCAATATAAAACAACAGTGTTACCCCCTATGTTTTTTTTCATGACGACCAATAAAAAACAACAGTGTTACCCCCTATGTTTTTTTTCATGACGACCAATATAAAACAACAGTGTTACCCCCTATGTTTTCTTTCATGACGACCAATAAAAAACAACAGTGTCACCCCTTGTTTTTTTTTTCAAGACGACCAATAAAAAACGACAGTGTTACCCCTTATGTTTTTTTTCATGTTGACATATAAAAAACGACACTGTTACCCTTTGTGGTTTTTTTCATGACGACCAAAGAAAAACAACAGTGTTACCCCCTATGTTTTTTTTCATGACGACCAATAAAAAACAACAGTGCTACCCCCTATGTTTTTTTTTCATGACGACCAATAAAAAACAACAGTGTCACCCCTTGTTTTTTTTTTCAAGACGACCAATAAAAAACGACAGTGTTACCCCTTATGTTTTTTTTCATGTTGACATATAAAAAACGACACTGTTACCCTTTGTGGTTTTTTTCATGACGACCAAAGAAAAACAACAGTGTTACCCCCTATGTTTTTTTTCATGACGACCAATAAAAAACAACAGTGTTACCCCTTGTGTTTTTTTTTTATGACGACGCATGAAAAACAACAGTGTTACCCCTTATATTTTTTTTCATGACGACCAATAAAAAACGACAGTGTTACCCCTTGTGGTTTTTTTCATGACGACCAAAGAAAAACAAGAGTGTTACCCCCTATGTTTTTTTTCATGACGACCAATATAAAACAACAGTGTTACCCCTTGTGTTTTTTTTCATGATGACAGATAAAAAACGACACTGTTACCCCTTGTGATTTTTTTCATGACGACTAAAGAAAAACAACAGTGTTACCCCTTATGTTTTTTTTCATGACGACCAATAAAAAACGACGGTGTTACCCCTTATGTTTTTTTTCATGACGACCAATAAAAAATAACAGTGTTTCCCCTTATATTTTTTTCATGACGACCAAAGAAAAACAACAGTGTTACCCCCTATGTTTTTTTTCATGACGACCAATAGAAAACAACAGTGTTGCCCCCTATGTTTTCTTTCATGACGACCAATAAAAAACAACACTGTTACCCCCTATGTATTCTTTCATGACGACCAATAAAAAACAACAGTGTTACCCCTTGTGTTTTTTTTATGACAACGAATGAAAAACAACAGTGTTACCCCTTGTGTTTTTTTTCAAGACGACCAATAAAAAATGACATTTTTACCCCTTATGTTTTTTCCATGACGTCCAAAGAAAAACAACGGTGTTACCCCCTACGTTTTTTTTCATGACGACCAATATAAAACAACAGTGTTACCCCCTATGTTTTTTTTCATGACGACCAATAAAAAACAACAGTGTTACCCCCTACGTTTTTTTTCATGACGACCAATATAAAACAACAGTGTTACCCCCTATGTTTTTTTTCATGACGACCAATAAAAAACAACAGTGTCACCCCTTGTTTTTTTTTTCAAGACGACCAATAAAAAACGACAGTGTTACCCCTTATGTTTTTTTTCACGTTGACATATAAAAAACGACACTGTTACCCTTTGTGTTTTTTTTCATGACGACCAAAGAAAAACAACAGTGTTACCCCCTATGTTTTTTTTCATGACGACCAATAAAAAACAACAGTGTTACCCCTTGTGTTTTTTTTTATGACGACGCATGAAAAACAACAGTGTTACCCCTTATATTTTTTTTCATGACGACCAATAAAAAACGACAGTGTTACCCCTTGTGGTTTTTTTCATGACGACCAAAGAAAAACAAGAGTGTTACCCCCTATGTTTTTTTTCATGACGACCAATATAAAACAACAGTGTTACCCCTTGTGTTTTTTTTCATGATGACAGATAAAAAACGACACTGTTACCCCTTGTGATTTTTTTCATGACGACCAAAGAAAAACAACAGTGTTACCCCCTATGTTTTTTTTCATGACGACCAATAAAAAACAACAGTGTCACCCCTTGTTTTTTTTTTCAAGACGACCAATAAAAAACGACAGTGTTACCCCTTATGTTTTTTTTCATGTTGACATATAAAAAATGACACTGTTACCCTTTGTGTTTTTTTTCATGACGACCAAAGAAAAACAACAGTGTTACCCCCTATGTTTTTTTTCATGACGACCAATAGAAAACAACAGTGGAAAACATCATGTTTTTTTTCATGATGACCAATAAAAAACAACAGTGTTACCACTTATGTTTTTTTTCATGATGACCAATAAAAAACAACAGTGTTACCACTTATGTTTTTTTTCATGATGACATATAAAAAACGACACTGTTACCCCCTATGTATTCTTTCATGACGACCAATAAAAAACAACAGTGTTACCCCTTGTGTTTTTTTTTATGACAATGAATGAAAAACAACAGTGTTACCCTTTATGTTTTTTTTCATGACGACCAATAAAAAACAACAGTGTTACCCCTTGTGGTTTTTTTCATGACGACCAAAGAAAAACAACAGTGTTACCCCCTATGTTTTTTTTCATGACGACCAATAAAAAACAACAGTGTTACCCCTTATGTTTTTTTCATGACGACCAAAGAAAAACAACAGTGTTACCCCCTATGTTTTTTTTCATGACGACCAATAGAAAACAACAGTGTTACCCCCTATGTTTTCTTTCATGACGACCAATAAAAAACAACAGTGTTACCCCTTGTGTTTTTTTTTATGACAACGAATGAAAAACAACAGTGTTACCCCTTATGTTTTTTTTTCATGACGACCAATAGAAAACAACAGTGTTACCCCTTGTGTTTTTTTTCAAGACGACCAATAAAAAACGACAGTGTTACCCCTTATGTTTTTTTTCATGATGACATATAAAAAACGACACTGTTACCCCCTATGTATTCTTTCATGACGACCAATAAAAAACAACAGTGTTACCCCTTATGGTTTTTTTCATGACTAATGTCATGAAAAGGGGCGACCTTTAAAAAACATAAAGGTCGCCCCTCATGTTTTTTTTCGGGACGACCAAAAAATACCGACAGTGTTACCCCTTATGTTTTTTTTCGGGACGACCAATAAAAGACGACAGTGTTACCCCTTGTGTTTTTTTTTATGACGACGAATGAAAAACAACAGTGTTACCCCTTATGTTTTTTTTTCCTACGACCAATAAAAAAAGACAGTGTTACCCCTTATGTATTTTTTCATGACGACCAATAAAAAACGACAGTATTAGCCCTTATGTTTTTTTTTTCATTACGACCAATAAAAAACAACAGTGTCCCCCCCTATGTATTCTTTCATGACGACCAATAAAAAACAACAGTGTTACCCCTTATGTTTTTTTTCATGACTAATGTCATGAAAAGGGGCGACCTTTAAAAAACATAAAGGTCACCCCTTATGTTTTTTTTCGGGACGACCAAAAAATACCGACAGTGTTACCCCTTATGTTTTTTTTCGGGACGACCAATAAAAGACGACAGTGTTACCCCTTTTGTTTTGTTTTCTGACGACCAATAAAAGACGACAGTGTCCCCCCTTGTGTTTTTTTTCATGACGACGAATGAAAAACAACAGTGTTACCCCTTATGTTTTTTTTCATGACGACCAATAAAAAACGACAGTGTTACCCCTTATTTTTTTTTTCATTACGACCAATAAAAAACAACTGTGTTACCCCTTATGTTTTTTTTTTCCTACGACCAATAAAAAAAGACAGTGTTACCCCTTATGTTTTTTTTCGGGACGACCAAAAAATACCGACAGTGTTACCCCTTATGTTTTTTTTCCAGGACGACCAATAAAAGACGACAGTGTCCCCCCTTAAGTTTTTTTTTCTGACGACCAATAAAAGACGACTGTTTTCCCCCTTGTTGTTTTCTTTATGACGACGAATGAAAAACAACAGTGTCCCCCCCTATGTATTCTTTCATGACAACCAATAAAAAACAACAGTGTTACCCCTTATGTTTTTTTTCATGACTAATGTCATGAAAAGGGGCGACCTTTAAAAAACATAAAGGTCGCCCCTTATGTTTTTTTTCGGGACGACCAAAAAATACCGACAGTGTTACCCCTTATGTTTTTTTTCGGGACGACCAATAAAAGACGACAGTGTTACCCCTTTTGTTTTTTTTTCTGACGACCATTAAAAGACAACAGTGTCCCCCCTTGTGTTTTTTTTCATGACGACGAATGAAAAACAACAGTGTTACCCCTTATGTTTTTTTTCATGACGACCAATAAAAAACGACGGTGTTACCCCTTATTTTTTTTTTCATTACGACCAATAAAAAACAACTGTGTTACCCCTTATGTTTTTTTTTTCCTACGACCAATAAAAAAAGACAGTGTTACCCCTTATGTTTTTTTTCGGGACGACCAAAAAATACCGACAGTGTTACCCCTTATGTTTTTTTTCCAGGACGACCAATAAAAGACGACAGTGTCCCCCCTTAAGTTTTTTTTTCTGACGACCAATAAAAGACGACTGTTTTCCCCCTTGTTGTTTTTTTTATGACGACGAATGAAAAACAACAGTGTTACCCCTTACGTTTTTTTTTTCATTATGACCAATAAAAAACAACAGTGTTACCCCTTGTGGTTTTTTTTATGACGACGAATGAAAAACAACAGTGTTACCCCTTATGTTTTTTTTTCCTACGACCAATAAAAAAAGACAGTGTTACCCCTTGTGTTTTTTTTCATGACGACGAATGAAAAACAACAGTGTTACCCCTTATGTTTTTTTTCATGACGACCAATAAAAAACGACAGTGTTACCCCTTATTTTTTTTTTCATTACGACCAATAAAAAACAACTGTGTTACCCCTTATGTTTTTTTTTTCCTACGACCAATAAAAAAAGACAGTGTTACCCCTTATGTTTTTTTTCGGGACGACCAAAAAATACCGACAGTGTTACCCCTTATGTTTTTTTTCCAGGACGACCAATAAAAGACGACAGTGTCCCCCCTTAAGTTTTTTTTTCTGACGACCAATAAAAGACGACTGTTTTCCCCTTTGTTGTTTTTTTTATGACGACGAATGAAAAACAACAGTGTCCCCCCCTATGTATTCTTTCATGACGACCAATAAAAAACAACAGTGTTACCCCTTATGTTTTTTTTCATGACTAATGTCATGAAAAGGGGCGACCTTTAAAAAACATAAAGGTCGCCCCTTATGTTTTTTTTCGGGACGACCAAAAAATACCGACAGTGTTACCCCTTATGTTTTTTTTCGGGACGACCAATAAAAGACGACAGTGTTACCCCTTTTGTTTTTTTTTCTGACGACCAATAAAAGACGACAGTGTCCCCCCTTGTGTTTTTTTTCATGACGACGAATGAAAAACAACAGTGTTACCCCTTATGTTTTTTTTCATGACGACCAATAAAAAACGACAGTGTTACCCCTTATTTTTTTTTTCATTACGACCAATAAAAAACAACTGTGTTACCCCTTATGTTTTTTTTTTCCTACGACCAATAAAAAAAGACAGTGTTACCCCTTATGTTTTTTTTCGGGACGACCAAAAAATACCGACAGTGTTACCCCTTATGTTTTTTTTCCAGGACGACCAATAAAAGACGACAGTGTCCCCCCTTAAGTTTTTTTTTCTGACGACCAATAAAAGACGACTGTTTTCCCCCTTGTTGTTTTTTTTATGACGACGAATGAAAAACAACAGTGTTACCCCTTACGTTTTTTTTTTCATTATGACCAATAAAAAACAACAGTGTTACCCCTTGTGGTTTTTTTTATGACGACGAATGAAAAACAACAGTGTTACCCCTTATGTTTTTTTTTCCTATGACCAATAAAAAAAGACAGTGTTACCCCTTATGTTTTTTTTCATGACGACCAATAAAAAACAACGTTACCCCTTATGTTTTATTTGACAAAGACGGCAGTGTTACCCTTTATGTTTTTTTTCATGACGACGAATGAAAAAAAACAGTGTTACCCCTTATGTTTTTTTTTTTCCTACGACCAATAAAAAAAGACAGTGTTACCCCTTATGTTTTTTTTCGGGACGACCAAAAAATACAGACAGTGTTACCCCTTATGTTTTTTTTCGGGACGACCAATAAAAAACAACAGTGTTACCCCTTATGTTTTTTTTTCCTACGACCAATAAAAAAAGACAGTGTTACCCCTTAGGTTTTTTTTCATGTTGACATGTAAAAAACGACAATGTGACCCTTTGTGGTTTTTTTCATGACGACCAAAGAAAAACAACAGTGTTACCCCCTATGTTTTTTTTCATGACGACCAATAATAAACAACAGTGCTACCCCTTATGTTTTTTTTTCCTACGACCAATAAAAAAAGACAGTGTTACCCCTTAGGTTTTTTTTCATGTTGACATATAAAAAACGACAATGTTACCCTTTGTGGTTTTTTTCATTATGACCAATAAAAAACAACAGTGTTACCCCTTATGTTTTTTTTTCCTACGACCAATAAAAAAAGACAGTGTTACCCCTTATGTTTTTTTTCGGGACAACCAAAAAATACCGACAGTGTTACCCTTTATGTTTTTTTTCGGGACGACCAATAAAAGACGACAGTGTCCCCCCTTATGTTTTTTTTTCTGACGGCCAATAAAAGACGTCTGTTTTCCCCCTTGTTGTTTTTTTTATGACGACGAATGAAAAACAACAGTGTTGCCCCTTATGTTTTTTTTCATGACGACAAATAAAAAACGAAAGTGTTACCCCTCATATTTTATTTGACAAAGACAGCAGTGTTACCCTTTATGTTTTTTTTCATGACGACCAATAAAAAACAACAGTGTTACCCCTTATGTTTTTTTTTCCCTACGACCAATAAAAAAAGACAGTGTTACCCCTTATGTTTTTTTTCGGGACGACCAAAAAATACCGACAGTGTTACCCCTTATGTTTTTTTTCGGGACGACCAATAAAAGACGACAGTGTTACCCCTTATGTTTTTTTTTCTGACGACCAATAAAAGACGACTGTTTTCCCCCTTGTTGTTTTTTTTATGACGACGAATCAAAAACAACAGTGTTACCCCTTATGTTTTTTTTCACGACGACCAATAAAAAACGACGATGTTACCCCTTATGTTTTTTTTCATGACGACCAATAAAAAACAACGTTACCCCTTATGTTTTATTTGACAAAGACGGCAGTGTTACCCTTTATGTTTTTTTTCATGACGACGAATGAAAAAAAACAGTGTTACCCCTTATGTTTTTTTTTTTCCTACGACCAATAAAAAAAGACAGTGTTACCCCTTATGTTTTTTTTCGGGACGACCAAAAAATACAGACAGTGTTACCCCTTATGTTTTTTTTCGGGACGACCAATAAAAAACAACAGTGTTACCCCTTATGTTTTTTTTTCCTACGACCAATAAAAAAAGACAGTGTTACCCCTTAGGTTTTTTTTCATGTTGACATATAAAAAACGACAATGTTACCCTTTGTGGTTTTTTTCATGACGACCAAAGAAAAACAACAGTGCTACCCCTTATGTTTTTTTTTCATGACGACCAATAAAAAACAACAGTGTCACCCCTTGTTTTTTTTTTCAAGACGACCAATAAAAAACGACAGTGTTACCCCTTATGTTTTTTTCCATGTTGACATATAAAAAATGACACTGTTACCCTTTGTGTTTTTTTTCATGACGACCAAAGAAAAACAACAGTGTTACCCCCTATGTTTTTTTTCATGACGACCAATAGAAAACAACAGTGTTACCCCTTATGTTTTTTTTCATGATGACCAATAAAAAACAACAGTGTTACCACTTATGTTTTTTTTCATGATGACCAATAAAAAACAACAGTGTTACCACTTATGTTTTTTTTCATGATGACATATAAAAAACGACACTGTTACCCCCTATGTATTCTTTCATGACGACCAATAAAAAACAACAGTGTTACCCCTTGTGTTTTTTTTTATGACAACGAATGAAAAACAACAGTGTTACCCTTTATGTTTTTTTTCATGACGACCAATAAAAAACAACAGTGTTACCCCTTGTGGTTTTTTTCATGACGACCAAAGAAAAACAACAGTGTTACCCCCTATGTTTTTTTTCATGACGACCAATAAAAAACAACGGTGTTACCCCTTATGTTTTTTTCATGATGACCAAAGAAAAACAACAGTGTTACCCCCTATGTTTTTTTTCATGACGACCAATAAAAAACGACAGTGTTACCCCCTATGTTTTCTTTCATGACGACCAATAAAAAACAACAGTGTTACCCCTTGTGTTTTTTTTTATGACAACGAATGAAAAACAACATTGTTACCCCTTATGTTTTTTTTCATGACAACCAATAAAAAACAACAGTGCTACCCCTTAGGTTTTTTTTTCATGACGACCAATAGAAAACAACAGTGTTACCCCTTGTGTTTTTTTTCAAGACGACCAATAAAAAACGACAGTGTTACCCCTTATGTTTTTTTTCATGATGACATATAAAAAACGACACTGTTACCCCCTATGTATTCTTTCATGACGACCAATAAAAAACAACAGTGTTACCCCTTATGTTTTTTTTCATGACTAATGTCATGAAAAGGGGCGACCTTTAAAAAACATAAAGGTCGCCCCTTATGTTTTTTTTCATGACGACCAATAGAAAACAACAGTGTTACCCCCTATGTTTTCTTTCATGACGACCAATAAAAAACAACAGTGTTACCCCTTGTGTTTTTTTTTATGACAACGAATGAAAAACAACAGTGTTACCCCTTATGTTTTTTTTCATGACAACCAATAAAAAACAACAGTGCTACCCCTTAGGTTTTTTTTTCATGACGACCAATAGAAAACAACAGTGTTACCCCTTGTGTTTTTTTTCAAGACGACCAATAAAAAACGACAGTGTTACCCCTTATGTTTTTTTTCATGATGACATATAAAAAACGACACTGTTACCCCCTATGTATTCTTTCATGACGACCAATAAAAAACAACAGTGTTACCCCTTATGTTTTTTTTCATGACTAATGTCATGAAAAGGGGCGACCTTTAAAAAACATAAAGGTCGCCCCTTATGTTTTTTTTCGGGACGACCAAAAAATACCGACAGTGTTACCCCTTATGTTTTTTTTGGGGACGACCAAAAAATACCGACAGTGTTACCCCTTATGTTTTTTTCAGGACGACCAATAAAAGACGACAGTGTTACCCCTTTTGTTTTGTTTTCTGACGACCAATAAAAGACGACAGTGTCCCCCCTTGTGTTTTTTTTCATGACGACGAATGAAAAACAACAGTGTTGTTTTTTTTCAACAACAGTGTTGTTTTTTGTCATGTTTTTTTTCATGACGACCAATAAAAAACGACAGTGTTACCCCTTATTTTTTTTTTCATTACGACCAATAAAAAACAACTGTGTTACCCCTTATGTTTTTTTTTTCCTACGACCAATAAAAAAAGACAGTGTTACCCCTTATGTTTTTTTTCGGGACGACCAAAAAATACCGACAGTGTTACCCCTTATGTTTTTTTTCAGGACGACCAATAAAAGACGACAGTGTCCCCCCTTAAGTTTTTTTTTCTGACGACCAATAAAAGACGACTGTTTTCCCCCTTGTTGTTTTTTTTATGACGACGAATGAAAAACAACAGTGTTACCCCTTACGTTTTTTTTTTCATTATGACCAATAAAAAACAACAGTGTTACCCCTTGTGGTTTTTTTTATGACGACGAATGAAAAACAACAGTGTTACCCCTTATGTTTTTTTTTCCTACGACCAATAAAAAAAGACAGTGTTACCCCTTATGTTTTTTTTCGGGACAACCAAAAAATACCGACAGTGTTACCCTTTATGTTTTTTTTCGGGACGACCAATAAAAGACGACAGTGTCCCCCCTTATGTTTTTTTTTCTGACGGCCAATAAAAGACGTCTGTTTTCCCCCTTGTTGTTTTTTTTATGACGACGAATGAAAAACAACAGTGTTGCCCCTTATGTTTTTTTCCATGACGACCAATAAAAAACGAAAGTGTTACCCCTCATATTTTATTTGACAAAGACAGCAGTGTTACCCTTTATGTTTTTTTTCATGACGACCAATAAAAAACAACAGTGTTACCCCTTATGTTTTTTTTTTCCTACGACCAATAAAAAAAGACAGTGTTACCCCTTATGTTTTTTTTCGGGACGACCAAAAAATACCGACAGTGTTACCCCTTATGTTTTTTTTCGGGACGACCAATAAAAGACGACAGTGTTACCCCTTATGTTTTTTTTTCTGACGACCAATAAAAGACGACTGTTTTCCCCCTTGTTGTTTTTTTTATGACGACGAATCAAAAACAACAGTGTTACCCCTTATGTTTTTTTTCACGACGACCAATAAAAAACGACAATGTTACCCCTTATGTTTTTTTTCATGACGACCAATAAAAAACAACGTTACCCCTTATGTTTTATTTGACAAAGACGGCAGTGTTACCCTTTATGTTTTTTTTCATGACGACGAATGAAAAAAAACAGTGTTACCCCTTATGTTTTTTTTTTTCCTACGACCAATAAAAATAGACAGTGTTACCCCTTATGTTTTTTTTCGGGACGACCAAAAAATACAGACAGTGTTACCCCTTATGTTTTTTTTCGGGACGACCAATAAAAAACAACAGTGTTACCCCTTATGTTTTTTTTTCCTACGACCAATAAAAAAAGACAGTGTTGCCCCTTATGTTTTTTTTCGGGACGACCAAAAAATACCGACAGTGTTACCCCTTATAATCCATTTGGATGATACGCCGGTACGTGCAAGTTGTGAGTTACAAATCTCCCAGCTTTCTTGCGGCATTTTACTGAGGCACGCCGCCTTTTGGTCAAAGTATCTCGTCACTTTGAAAGTAGAGCGAGTTCAGTGAGGCTGAACGTACTACTCATCAACAATAATGGCTGCGCCCGTAAAGAGATTCATTTTCTTTGTATTTGTATCACGTTGGTAATTTTAATGTCGATTTTAATTGCTTTTACACACTTGATTACAATGCTACTTTATGCCGGTCACCAATTTATGCATTGCACGGTCTTGCTGTGCGTGAGATACAATGTAAAGTTATGTTGTTTGTTTTCAAGCTGGTTTGCTAAAGAGGCTAATGTCGCTAACAATAGCCAATGAGAAACTGGAAACATACCACGACCACAAGGGAACGTGCCTCCACAAATTCCGCAAGAAAGCTGGGGGATTTGCAACTTATAACATGCACGTACCAACGTACCATCAAAATGGATTGCAGCATTAGTATCCGTTTCTTTACAGTAGTTTCATTCCTCTACATGTCTCTTGGCCTTAATTCCTCCTCAGATACAGGTCACCAAGCATGGAGTGTTTTGGACTCTAAGGCAGAGATAGAGGTGAGGGTGTGTGCACGAACATGTCCATACAGGATCTTTCTGAGCACTCAGTCTTTACAACTTGAATGAAGTAATTTAGCAGACATTATGCTATCCAAAGTGACTCAAGAGTAAGTAAGTACACATCATTAGGCAGCAGGCAAAGGTCAGGCATCTCTCAAGGGTATACAGAGATATATTTTGGGATTTCAGCTGTCCTACTCGAAGTCCAACACTCAAAACACTAATCCCACCAAACTAGATTTGGCATTATAGTCGAGCAGTATGTCCACAATCTACCTGTAGGCTTCCCTGAGCAGGAATCCCTTACCTGTGCATTAATGATGTGTCTCTGAAAAGATTCACTGTAAGTCGGATATAGTTACTGGTTCTACATGCAGAGATACAGTATATCTCTTTATGAATAGTGTAAGGCCTACAAATATACAGAGACCTTAAACAACTCTGGGATCTAATTGGACATGTGGGCCAAGCATTCTTGATGCCTCAGATGTCCCAGTTGTTTACAATGAAGACATGGCAGTTTGTACTAGTACTTAGCTGATACTCCAGTACACAGAGGGGTTCGGCTAACACCAATCGAAGACATGCTACAGAGAGCGAGGCGCAGAGTGACAGCAGAGAAAATGCACTGACGTATATATTGCCAAACCTGTTTTATTTCAACATGTTATTTTTTTTTTCTCCTCCCGACGTCTTTGAGATATTTGCACATCTCAGCATGATGTGTGTACACAAATAACTGTTGAGTGTGTGTGTGTGTCTACGTGTGTGTGTTTGTGTGTGTGGAGCGCCAACGTCGAACGTGGGTTTCCCGTACGGCGGCGCTGTCTGGTTTGCGGCGTATTTCTCGCTGACAGGACTGATCAGAACGCGGTGACAGCCTATGATTGTCAAAACGCCCGTCACTGAGTGGCAGCCCGGCTTTGGCGAACGCACAGCGGCTCTGCCTTATTTTATTTTTTGTCCCCCACCCCCCTACTTCCACTTCCTCCCCTTGTTTTTTGTCACATCTCTGTTTCCTGGCACCGGGGCTGAGCTTAACTGAAAGTGAAAGCGAAAGTAAAAATAAATAATAAATAAAAAAGGAGGGAAAAAATAGAAAGGCGAAATCCACCGCGGGCGGCACAGGGAGCTCAATCTCACAGGGCGTCGCGTAGCAGGACGTCAAGGATGTCACTGGTGGAGACTCCCGGGGATGTGCGTGGTGCGCGGAAGGAGGTGGGGCAGGGGAGGGGGGGGAGTGGTGGTGGCAGTGGAGGGGAGGAAGGGAGGTAGGGAGGCAGATTGTGACAACGCTGGAGTCAAACCGTCGTCGGGCGGAGAGTTGGGATCCGGTGAGTTTTCTCGACAAACGAGGGCCCCACTCCGTCGGTACACAGGAGGGAAAAGTCAGTTTAGATAGAGGCAGTGTGTTTTTCAGTTGGAGAATATACCTCGAGCCAAACAATGCTCAAACTCTGTGAACGTGGTGTCACTAGCAATTTTCCCCTGCAGAAGTTGGACCTGTTTTCTCAGTGTTCGGTTAAGAGATACGCTATCGGATTCACAAGAAACATTGACTGAAAACAGCGCTGTTAAGACATCTTTGTGTATTTCATTCCACAATTTTTAAACGTAACGCCTATGACTTTACTATGTAGTAGATTTCAGCCTGGAATATCCACAATAACGACGCTTCGAGAAGAATTGTCAGCTTAAACCAAGAGATTTTGTCTTGGTTTCAATGGTTTTTAATGTATAAATTATTACATTGTGCAAAACTTGATTTGACTTGATTTGAAGCGGTATCAAAACGACAACATGAAATCAATTAACCCACATTTATACAGCTGGCAATGCCAAGACAAGACTATCAAATTCCTTTATTGCCTTCCATCTACAATAAACTAAGGTATCTTAGTTTACCGTCCTTGATACCTGGATAACCTTGGCCTCTGCTAACGGCCAAAACACACGTGAAACGAACGCTGATCTCAGAACGACAAAGAAACACGACGCGAAACAACCAACACCCCGAACAGCATCTGAGATCTTCAAACTCCATAAGCGCAACATGGTCGTCGAGATTTAAATTCAGACTTCCCAGCGTTTACAAAAGCAAAGAATGAGGCTTTAAGAAACCGCCGCATGAATCTTGGAGTTTTATTTTTTTATCTACGACGGTGTCAAGTAATGAAGACGAGAGCATCTCTCCCTCAGCGGCGTCGCAGGGAGTGGGCCCTGCGTGAAGATCTGGGCCGCGGCCTCCCCTCGGTGGAGATGTTAGACGAGCCGGCGATGACAGCACCACATCCATCCGCCTCCCGACTGCGACTCAGCCCCCGTCTATTTATACATATTTATATTCATATTCATGAGCCATCGGACCATGCGCCCATGCGGTAATGCATTTAGTGTTATTGCCGCAGATGAACCCCGGCAGACAAGTGACAAGAGAGAGATTGCCGCGGCCCGAGTGACAGAGGACTGGCAGCCTGCGCCAGTAAATCATCGTATCGACGCGGGGCAATGAAAGCGGGGAAATCTCGACGTCTCCGCGACTTGTAAAAATGACTTTACCCTTCACTTTGGGCATTAAGTGGATTGTTTGTCCCGCTATTAATACATCTCTTTAAAAGACAAGTAAAGTCTTTGAGTGGCTGCTGGGAGGCGGGCGGGGGGGGGGGATAGACACAGATGACATGATAATTTACGACTCACTCACGCTTTTGTTCGCTCGGCGACTCTTTAAGAAAACTTTAGCGCCCGGGCGTGCGTGCGTGCGCCGAGTGTTAGCGTGCGCGGCGGCGGCGGCGGCGGGTGGAGCAGCCTACCGTGCACAGGTAATGCCGCACGCTCCATAAACACAATGGCTCTCGTTGTTTTTATTCACATACACACCATCTGAGCTCCTGAGTACTTGAAAGTAAAACTGTTAAAAAAAGGAAAAGGAAAAGATAATTCTCTTTAGAACGCTAACCAGACGCTGGGAGACAAGCAACCACAGGGTGGTGGGGGGGTTTTGGCGGGTAATTTCTTACGGTCATTTATCTAAAGTAACTAGCTTAGGTGAAGGGTTCCAATGGGAGGAACGGGGGCGGGCGCCATCATGCTTCAGGTGATTCACCGGCGTGCACGCAGTGACACATGCATGACCATTCCTCAAAATAGAAGCCTCTCTATCCGTCCGTGGCCCTCATTGATTAGCACTCACTCGCTCGCTCTCTCGCTCTCTCTCTCTTTCCCTAACCACCTTCCCTATGTGGCTCCCCTTTCCATCTCTCTCTCTCTTTCCCGTCTTATTCCCAATGTCTCTCCCACTCATTTGTCTCTCTCCCTCTCTCTCTCTCTCTCTCTCTCTCTCTCTCTCTCTCTCTCCCCCTCTCTCTCTCTCTCTCTCTCTCTCTCTCTCTCTCTCTCTCTCTCTCTCTCTCTCTCTCTCTCTCTCACTCTCTCTCTCCCCCCCCCCCCCAGCCCAGTTGTTCTTCTCCTTAATTCTTCCCTCAAGCCTCCTGACAGGAAGGAGCTGGCGTGAGGATGCGGGCCCCCTCCCCGGCGCTGCATAATGCGGCGATGTGCTTCCTGTGGGTCGCGTGAACCGCCTCCTCAGACATGTGTCAGCGGCTCACGGCGCGCGGCGCGGACTAATGATGGCACCGCGGCCAGCCCACTGCCCCGCCGCCCGGGCCCACCCTCACCGCGCTGCGATTGAGTGTGTGACTGCCTGTGTATGTGTGTGTGTGTGTGTGTCTGTATATGCAAGTACCTGTGTGTGTGTGTGTGTGTGTGTGTGTGTGTGTGTGTGTGTGTGTGTGTATGTGTGTGTGTGTGTGTGTGTGTGTGTGTGTGTGTATGCTAGTTCCTGTGTGTGTGTGTGTGTGTGTATGAAAGTACCTGCATGTATGTTTGCATGTTTGTATGTATGTATGTATGTGTGTGTGTATGTATGCATGTATGTGTGTGTGTATGTATGCATGTATGTGTGTATGTATGTATGTATGTATGTATGTATGTCTGTGTGTATGTATGTATGTATGTATGTATGTATGTATGTATGTATGTATGTATGTATGCATGTATGTATGTATGTATGTATGTATGTATGTATGTATGTATGTATGTATGTATGTATGTATGTATGTATGTATGTATGTATGCATGTATGTATGTATGTATGTATGTGTGTGTGTATGTGTGTGTGTGTGTGTATGTGGTGTGCGTGTGTTTGGAAGTATCTGTGTGTTTGTGTGTGTATAAAATTACCGATGATTGTTCGTGTTTATGCGAGTACCTGTGTGTGTGTGTGTGTGTCTGTGTGTGTATATGCTTGTATGAAAGTAAAAGTATATGTGTGTGTGTGTGGTTGCAAGTATCTGTGTGTGTGCGTGTGTGTGTGTGTGTGTGTGTGTGTGTCTGTAAATGCAAGTACCTTTTGTGTGTGTGTATGCAAGTAACGGTGTCTGTGTGTGTGTGTGTGTGTGTGTGTGTGTGTGTGTGTGTGTGTGTGTCTGTATGCTAATATAGTGTTTCTTTAGTCGTCTGTGTGTGAGCAAGTCTCAACATGTTTTTTTTTGTACGCCGATATCTATATATGTGTGTATGTGTTTGTGTGTGAAAGCCAGAATATGTGCATGTGTCTAAAGCATCTTCATCCGTGGGTGTCTGTGTGTGTTCGGCCAGAATCTATATATGTGTGTGTGTACATGTATGTGTGTGTGTGTGTGGGGTGGGGGGGAGGGGGGGTTGGCATGCTGATTAAAGACCACCCACCCCCATCCCCTGTGCTGAAGCATCTCCCCCCCCCTAAAAAAAGTCCCCCGCCGACAGCGGAGAACATGAAGCGATGTCAGGTCCGGGCTGGATGAGGACACAGGATCCCTGTCACCTGGATTTACCGGCCTAATATGACAGCCGAGTTGTGATCTCCCGTCTTCGGCGTGTCAAGTCCCTCACACTCTTCTGCGGGGCTTATTCTCATGCAAATGATGCCCACCGCCGCCGCCACCGCCACCAGCGCTTCCTCCGTTTGGACAGAATCGTGAATGAGTCTCGTCACACCGTCCGAAAGTTCTGAAGCCCAGACCCCCCCCTCCCCCCCCCCCCCCCCCCCCCTCCCCCCGGACACCTCCAACCTACCCCCCCCCACCCCCCCCCACCCCCCCAAACCCCGACTCAACTTGACGTGACAATGGCTTCTCACGGAAACTCGCGGACAGATGAAATAAATATGACATTTGACATTCAAATCCAGGTAGCACACACCAGGAATAGGTGAAAATAATGAGGCATTTGATGGGGTGTGTGTGTGTGTCGGGGGGAGGGGCAGAGAATCGGGGGTGGCAGTGTGTGTGCGTGTGTATATGTGTGTGTGTTCGCTATTTACTTTTCCCTGTATGTCCCGCAAAGAGCATGTTCCCAAACTTCACCGGGGACTTCTCTAATAAATAAATAAATAAATATATATATATACAAAAAAATATCCTACAAATAATTCACTTTCCCTGAGCTGGGGAGAGCACTGGCCAATCAGGACGTCTGGAACCGCGTCAATACTGTTCTGAATTAAGGAGTGCCAACCACCAATGAACGCTTTCTGATCAACCAAGTGCCTTTCTTATCGTCTTTTCGCCAAACTGACTAGTGTGAGTGTATGTATAATATATGACAGAAGATTTCATTGAGACTCCCTCTCATTTTGACACAACAAATGATAGTGGAGGCCGTCACCTGTGGGAGAAATGGCCGGTTTATAAAAAGCCATTTGATAGATCCACGCCAAAGACACACTTCATCTATTCAGCGTGTTGGCAGTCGTCATTATTCTCTGAGGAATGCTCTTTTTTCACATCTCTATTCCTCTCTTTTGCTGTTCTGATGGATAGAGTGGTTGGTATCATCCAAACAAGGCCTACTCCTGACAGCTACACAATACTTTACAAGATGGTTCTGACTGCGGTCGGACTGCTCCACGGAGGATGAATGTGTGGAGGTGGTTATGGATCGTACTCTGTCTGTGGTGACATGGGAAGGTTTGGCCCTTGGTTCTAGGCCTTGGTTTTACGGTAAGTGTCCTCCTGAATTTTGAGGGACTAAAAAATAAAGAAAAAAGAGGTGCAGAAAAATGATGGAGAATAAAAAATCGAGAAAAAGGAGGCATAGAAAATGAAGCACAACGTTTTACAAAAAAGGGAGGTATAGAAAAATGTTGTAAAAATAACGAAATGATGGAGAATAAAAAATCGAGAAAATGGAGGCATAGAAAATGGAGAGAATAATTATTTTTTAAAAGGAGTAAATTAAATGGAGCAATGATGGAGAGAATAAAAATCTAGAAAAAGGAGTGATAGAAAATGGAGAGAATATATTTTTTGAAAAAGGGGGCATAGAAAAATTATGGAGGGATGAAAAATCGAGGAAAAGGAGGTATAGAAAATGATGGAGAATTTTATTTTCTTAAAAAGGAGGTATAGAAAAATTATGGAGTAAATAAAAAATCAAGAAAAATAAGGTATAGAAAATGATGGAGAATAAAAAATCTAGAAAAATTTGGCATATTAAAATTATTGAGGGAATAAAAAATTTGAGAAAAAGGGGGTATAGAAAATGACGGAGAGAATATTTTTTTTTAAAAAAAGGTATAGAAAAATGATGGCGAAATTAAAAAATTGAGTCAAATGAGGTATAGAAAAATAGAGAAAGATTATGGAGAGAATATATATTTTTTAAAGGATGGTTAGAAAAATGATGGAGAAAATAAAAAAATGGTGAAAAGGAGGTATAGAAAAATGATGGAGAGAATATATTTTTTTAAAAGGAGGTGTAGAAAAATGAGAAAAATTGAGAGAATAAAAAATCGAGAATAATGATGTAGAATAAAAAATCAAGATAAATGAGGTATAGAGAATTGATGGAGCGAATAAAAAAATGAGAAAAAATGAGGTTTAGAAAATGATGGAGAATATTTTTCCAAAAAAAGAGGTAGAGAAATTGAGAAAATAAAAAATCAAGAAAAATGAGGTATAGAAATATGATGGAGAGAATGAAAAATCGAGAAAAATGAGGTATAGAAAAATGATGGAGAATAAAAAATCTAGATAAACAAGCTATAGAAAACCATTTAAAAAAAAAGCACTGTTGGGGGGGGAGAGATGGGCGCAGGCGAGAGATTTACGTAGATGGAAGTATGCTGACCGAGTGACATTATTGATATGGGACTGAAATGATAGGGTGCTATCCAGGATGACACCCAGACTCTTGACCTGGGGAGAGGGGGAAACTGATGAATTGTCAATGGAGAAGTTATTATTTTAGAGAGGGTGGATTTGGTGCCAATAAGGGGGATTTCAGTTTTGTCACAGTTGAGTTTGAGAAAGTTTTTGGAGAACCAGGATCTGATTTCCTGGAGGCAATCGGAGAGGGAGGTTGGAGGGAGGGTCATGGTGGGTTTAGTGGACAAGTAGAGCTGGGTATCATCTGCATAACAATGGAACTGAATATTATATTGACGGAAAAAATGGCCAAGAGGGAGGAGATAGATAATGAACAGGAGGGGTCCAAGGACAGAACCTTGGGGTACACCAGAGGAGAGGGGGGAAGAATGGGATCTAAATTTTTTGAGTTGGACAAACTGAGTACTTCCAGATAGATATGATTTAAACCAGTCCAGAGGTGTGTCAGATATTCTAAGAGAGGCAAATCGGTCGATGAGGATGGTCGGGGAAATGCTGTCTAAAGCTGCACTCAGGTCCAGGAGGATCAGGATGGTGAGTAGTCCAGCGTCCGCAGCCATGAGGAGGTCATTGGTTATTTTAACAACAGCTGTTTCGGTGCTATGAAGTGGGCGAAAGCCTGATTAGAACTGTTCGTAAAGAGCATTGTGAGAGAGGTGATCATGAATCTGAGAGGCAACAGTTTTTTCCAGAATTTTTGAAAGGAAGGAGAGGTTGGAGATTGGGCGGAGTATGTTGAAGTTGCTGGGGTCAGCACCGGGTTTCTTGAGAATAGGGGTTATTGCATCTGAAAAGGAGGTAACGAATAAAATCAAGAAAAAGCAGGGATAGAATTATGGAGACAATTAAAAATCGAGAAAGGGGAGGCATAGAAAAACGATGTAAAAAAATATAAACATTTTGCAGAATAAAAATATGAGAAAAATGAAGGACAGAAAAATGATCGAGATTATTTAAAAAAATGTGGTATAGAAAAATGATGGAGAGAATAAAATCTATAAAAGGAGGCGTAGAAAAATGAAGAGCATAAAACAACGAGGAAAATGAGGTATAGAAAAATGATGCAGAGAATATTTTCACAAAAAAGGAGGTATAGAAAATTTATGGAGAGAATAGAAAATAGAGAAAAAGGAGACAGGAAAATCGAGAGAATAAAAAATCGAGAAAAAATTGATATAGAAAGATTATGGAGAACATTTTTACAAAAAAGTAGGTATAGAAAAATGATGGAGAGAATAAAAATTTGAGAAAAGGAAGTTTTAAAAACGATGGAGGGAATATATTATTTTGAAAAAGGAGTTAAAGAAAATGATGGAGAGGAAAAAAAATCGAGAAAAGGGGGTATAGAAAAATGGAGGGAATAGAAAATTTAGAAAAAGGGAGGTATAGAAAAATGAAGAGCATAGAACAACGAGGAAAATGAGGTCTGGAAAAATGATGCCGAAAATATTTGTACAAAAAAAGAGGTATAGAAAATTTACGGCGAGATTAAAAAATCAAGAAAAAGGAGACAGAAAAACTGAGAGAATAAAAAATCGAGGAAAATAAGATATAGAAAAATGATGGAGAATATTTTGACGAAAAAAGGAGGCATAGAAAAATGATGGAGGGAATAAAAAATTGAGAAAAGGAGGTATTGAAAAATGATGGGAAAAAAATTGTAGGAAAAAGAGGTTTGGAAAATTATGGAGGGAATATATTATTTTGAAAAAGGAGGCATAGAAAAATGGAGAGAAAAAAATCGAGAAAAGGGGGTAGGCCTAAAGAAAAATGATGGAGAGAATAAAAAATCGAGAAAAAGGAAGTGTAGAAAAATGGATAGAAAAAAAATTGAGAAAAACGGAGGCATAGATAAATAATGGAGAGAATATTTTTACAAAAAAGGAGGCATAGAAAAATGATGGAGAATAAAAAATCTAGAAAAGGAGGTATAGAAAATGGAGAGAATAATTATTTAAAAAAAAAGGAGTAATGGAGAAATGATGGAGAATAAAAAATCGAGAAAAAATGGAGAGAATATTTTTACAGAAAAAGGAGGTATAGAATATTATGGAGACAATAAAAAATCGCGAAAGGGGAGGCATAGAAAAATGATGTAAAAAATTTGAAAAATAATGGAGAGAATCATTTTTTTGGAAAAATTAGGTAAAGAAAAATTATGGCGAATATAAAAAAAGGAGGTATAGAAAAATGGAGAGGCTAAAAATAGAGAAAAAGGATTCCATTCTGTATGCAACATATGTTTCATGAGACGTATACATACGACTACGTATACGATTTGCTGACATTTAGACATAAATACAACAGAATTGATTGCTAATAAACGGTATATAACTATAGGCATGTCTGCGGAGCTACCATGTTGGATGCTGAGGTCTTCCCGGGTTGGAAATCCGACTGCATTTGGCGTTCCAGTTGAAATCTCTGTCATCCGTCTCCTGACTTTGTTGAACTTTATAGCCTCTCCTTCTTCGAGGGGCTATAAAACAGCCCGGGACCACAACAGAGGAGTGGTCCCGGTCCTCTGTTCATTGTGTGTTTCCCCCTCCGTGGTGCTTATTTTTATTATTCACGACAATCTGATACCTATCAGAAATAGCTAGAATTAAATATGTGGTTTTATGATATGAAAATATGGGTTAAAATAGGAATATAATATTGTTTAACATACTAAATAGAGGACTAATCGTTGCATCCATGGTTCTTATTCAAGACAGACTGAAACCTAGCAGAACACCATTTAACAGTTGAATACATAAGATTATTGGGTAGGCTATTATTACGGGGTTAATATGAGCATATAGACCCTGTAGAATGCCTTTTTGTAACTATAACAATTTATTTATCTTGCTTTTTTTTTCTCTCAGGTCAATATCTCTATTCTTTGGAACGACTGTCATATTTACCATATAATTTCCTGATTAACACACTAAATATAGGACTAATCCGTGTTTTATTGTACAGCGCTCTGTTCGTCTAGCAGGCAGCATCAGCAGCAGCTGTGTTCCCCGTTTACCAGGGAAAGGCCCGGGGCTGCTGGTGTGAAGATGACTGGAGCTAGAGCGCGGTGTTGACTTTAATACCTTCAGCTGCACGCACACACGGGCAACGCGCATGCACGCACACGCACCACTTTCTTTATCGGCAGCCTGTGAACCGTGCGTCTTATGTCAGTGTTAAACTATATAAAAACCACCTTTTTCCTTTTTTATGTTGCAATGCTCTACCGCCCCCCACCCCACCACCTCCTCCCCGTCTGCTTTAAAGGGATCATGTTTTTCATTTTAAACACCTTAAGGCTAACAGACATGGAATGATCACAGCAGACGCACTAGGCTTTTTCAATACAACTATTTTAATGCAGTATTTTTTCAAGGTGACAATTATGCCACCGATCTCAGAGGGCGCTCGTATTTATTGTTTTGTCATGTTCTACTGTATGTTTTATGTCGTAAACTATGTCAGAAGGATAGAAAATGAAGGAATTGTTTTTCTAACTGTCCGAATTTATTTATCTTCCTTTTTTTCTTTTAGATAAATCATCTATATTTTTTGAAAACCTTGAAAGACTATCATTATTTTTTGATTAAATGTAAAATGTGGAATCTGAATTGATATTTTTTGTGGGTTTTATTTTGCCAACCTAAATGTATATCGGATTATATCGTTTCAAGCATTGAATGGAAGAAGATGAGCACAAAAAAAGGTAGTACACCTCATATTCTTTTACTCTATCAATGAGGTTTTAGGTTTGTTTCCAATGCGAGTCCATTAATACAATTAAAGCAACAATTCCCATTTGTGTGGAATAACATGTTCATCTGTGCTGAAATAAAAAGCACAAATTCCAATTATACTTTTTTGTGGTTATGTTTATAAATCCAAGAGAAAAAAACAAACAGTAGACATGTAAAAACCGAATAACTGTTAAAAGTAAATGTCATGGCCGTCAGACTATAAAATATGTCTATGTTTGTTTGTTTGAAAGGTCACATTCTCGCAAAGTCACTCAAACAACACAAAATGTTAATCAGGAACACAGAAGTTTATTCTACAATTGAGGATAAAATTGTCTCATCAGTACGAGGGTTCATCATCAAACAGCGTAAATCAATACTTTTAGGGGCATTGCTTGTATTCGTTTTTCATATACAGTACCATGCATCGGAGAAGATGCCACTGTTCATCATTTCATGTAAACCACATTAAGGGCTGGTCTACATTTCATTTAAAAAGAGACATAGTGGTCTTCCTTAACAGAATCTTTGTACATCATATCCCAATATTTGTCTATAAAATAACATCGTAAAAAATGCACACAGTACAAATAATGTGGAACTGTGAAAAGCAAGATATGATGACACATGTATACATACTCGCTTATTTTTATACAATTTATATGTTTAAAACTTAATTTATGCTCACGACCAAAGCTGCACATCGATGACAGAGGTGCTAATGTAAATACTGTACATGTTGAGACAACAGAAAAGGATATACAATGCATACAAAAAGAACCAAAGATGATCAAACACATCATGTTTGTGTTTTTAAAAGCAAATTGTAATTATTGTAGTTGCTAAGTGTTATATTATCCCCATCATTTGAAGTGGTAAAGAGGAGCTAGGCTCTTAAAAAATGTGGTACGTTATTTTACATATGTATAAACCGAGCACTTTTCGAAAAAGGCTTAAATTATAGCAATCTTTTATTTGAAGGTACAAATAAAACGTTTTTTCCTCAATAACTTCATATAAACATTTCCCAAATTTGGTCAATAAGCATAATAATTTGGTCATTAGAGATCAAATTTCATGAGACGTATCCAGCCACTGCTTTTCATTTAAAGAAAACATGCACAAGTTTTCTCCCATAAATAATGTTGAAATGAATGTGAGCATGGCTAACATCGAGAACGGTCCAGTTTTAAACCAAGAGATTGACTGTTCCCGAAGGCTCAGGACAGATGCAGTCAAAACAGAAAAGCAACAATCAGTCAGTGACTATATAGCACAATGGCTCCTTCATTAAATCAAGTTTTACGTTTGTATCACACCAAAAACAATTTGGTTTGGTATCACCGCGAAACAGCCCCTTACCCCTGCCCAAAACTGATTATCAAGTGGTATTAAAGCTACTATAATTTCATTCGAATATCTATTAATCAAACATAAAATACAGCTGTGGCACTATCAGAAATGGCAGATTGCAGCTTCGAGATATAGTGCAACGATAATCTGTCATGCTTCATTTAACTTTATAGGTTATCCGTCTTTTCCAGCTCCTTCACAAAGAGGAGGTGGTCTTCCGGTGACTTCCCGTGGGACTTGCAAAGGTGCAGTTTAATCGCATGCTTGCTCACAAAGGTCCGACTGCACATTTTGCACTGTAGCACCGAACCAGTGTCCTGTTCTGTGAGTCCCAGTGAGCTGAACGTCTTCTCTGCTATTCTCACAGCATGCTGCCCTAGCAAGTCTATGGAAAGCTTGGAGAGGTCATGGAGGGTGAAGCCCAGATGGGACTCCAAATGAGCGATATAAGAGGAAGGTGTCCGATATTGTGACGCGCAGTCACTGCACAAAAAGAGAGGGTGGCCTGTGTCAATGTTTTTCAGGAACTTTGTGCTACCTGTCCGCTTTAGCTGATACTTCACGTTGGCCAGCCAATGTGAGATAGTAGTCATGGAAAGGCCAGTGAATTTACAGATGTGCACCCTTTCCTGGGGTCCCAGGTCGGTGATGATCAGCTTTCCCTCTGGGGTGTCCCGGAGACTCGAGGCGAACTGGGCTTGGAGGATCAAGAGGTGTTGGGGGTTCCAGTTCGACTGTCGGCCTTTGCGTCTTTGGATGGGAGAGAGGTCTTCGTAGCCCTCTTCAAAAACACTGCTGTCCATGTCCGACTTCTCCGAGGTCAAGGACGGCGTCGTCGACTTTGGCGTCAAGCGGCCCGTCAGGTTTTTCACCATGTCCGAAATATCCATTAACGCGTTCTCCCGCAAGGGCGGAGATATCGAGGGATAATGGCTGGCGACGACTCTCTTGCAGCTGTTCACGTGACTGTTGTTCAGTGTAGGAGATGTGCTGTTGCCTGTGCTGCCGTTGGCGTTTTTGGATTTGGTCAAGTCCATGGGCTGGTCCTCATCCCCGTGGTACTGGCTCGGTGGCTCCTTCTGCTTGGCCGGGACAGAGCTGGCAAGGGGCTTCTCTACTGTGGTGTTGTTGATGTTGCTGTTGTTGATGTTGTTGTTGAGCTTGTGAAGCATTGAGAAGGGATCTGTGAAAGGTGTGGACACCTTTGCCGCTTTTCCCAGGTGATTGTTCATGATGGACTGCAGTGCACTGAGAGGGTTTACGAGGGGCTGCTCGGGGGAATGATCTGTGATTATTCCTAGCTTATTGCAGCCGTTAGAAACCGCCACTTCAGGAGACACCGCCTCGCTCTTCACCTGCATGTCCATTTTACTCTCTTCCACCTCACCTACTTTGTCTCTGAACTCAGTTCGGTCCTCTGGGGTATTTCTTTTTGCTGGTCTGAACAGGTTTTCCTGCTTGGGCGAAACCTGTTTTTCCCTAGGAGGCGGTGAGGGGGATTTGGTCGCCACAGACTTACACTTTCTTTCCGAACGACTTTCCTCCCATTCCTTCTTCACCGAGCTCTTCCCGGTTACTTTCTCCACCAGCTCCTCCATGGCGAGCATGTTGCTCCTGCGGTTAGGTGGCGGAGAGGGGCTATTGGGCGAGTGGATCAGAGAGCCCATGTCAGACGACAGCACCTTCATGCTGGTGCTGCTAAATAAAGGCTGCACCTGGGCGCATGAGGAAAAGGTCGACTTCAGAGCGCCGTGGAGTTGATAGGCAGCATGAATGCTGGTGTATCCGCCCCAGGTGGGTGCACCTGTCTGGGCCTTGCTGATTGCACTTGACACCGTGTTCTCCAATGACTTGAGGATGTCTACGCCACCTTTAGGAGCCTCCTCCAGATCAGCCTCTGTGAGGTATTTATGAGGCTGGTTCTTCCCGGCTTTTTCGCTCTTCTCGGACGGATCTTCCTTCTCCTCTTTTATCTTCTTCTCGGGGACTTGGACCTCCATGCTTTCTTCTTCCATCTCCTCCTGCTTCTGTTCCTCCTCTTTCTTCTCGTCTGGGGTTTGGGGCCGCGTCGGAGACTCTGGCTTCCCATTGGGCGCCGGGAGTCGTGTCGTGGTCGGCGGGAGGGGGATAGATTGGAACTTCTCCTCGACGACCGGGTCGAACACCAACTGCTTCCCTTTCTTAGAGGCTGAGTTGGTGACCTTGAGGAAGTGTCCCGTGACCATCATGTGGGCGGTCAGCTGCTGCAAGGTATCATGGGAACTGCCGCACTCCATGCACTTGAGAATCTGCGCCTTACGCGCCTCAAACTGCCACGTGTAACTAGCGCCGTTTTGGTAACCGTAGCGATTGTTGGCGGTGACATAGGGGTTGACCAGTTTCTGAGTCTCTTTCGGCGTCTCCCCCAGCGGCACGCACGATGACCCGGACTCTGGTGAACTGGGCGTCACCAGCTCTTGAAACGGTCTCTTTTTGCTCGGCGGCACCATTTTGGAGGTGAGGGTGGGCATCGGCTCCTTGAGAGGCACTTTCTGGTAGTGTTTCGTTTTGATCATGTGCACGCTCAGGTCCTGAAGGGACTCAAAGGAGTGGCCGCAGTACATGCACTTGAGGACCTTCTGGGCGTCCTCCTTGCCCTCCATCTCCATGAGGGAGCGCTTGCGGGGCTTGGACCAGCGCTTTCCCCGGTCGTCCTCCTTGTCCTTGTTGTCGTCCCGGTAGTGGCCCGACTCGTTCATGTGCACCGTCAGGCCCACCAGCGTGTCGTAGGCGGCGCTGCAGTCCTTGCAGCGGAACTTGCTGGCGCCGGTGAACACGGGCCCGTACAGCTTGTTGTTCTGTCTGTACAGCTGCACCGTGCTGAAGAGGCTGGGCTCGGGCAGAAGGTGGTACGGGGTGTGCTGCAGGGTCTTTGCCAAGGCGGCTTGGTGCCAGTCGTAGGCCACACCGCCGCTGTTGTTGTTTCCGCAGTTGTTGCTCATGCTGTTGCTGCTGTTTGAGTGGCTCGTCGCCGTACTGGTGTTGACGCTGCTGGTGGTGGTGGTGTTGGTGGAGGACATGGAGGCGATGCTGCTACTGCTGGTTTTACTGCTGGTTTTCACGTGGACGTTCCCCTGGCTGTGACTGCTACTGCCGCTCATACTGAGGAAGCCATTGCTCCCTTTGTGATTCCTCCCGTTGTGGGTGTTGGCTCTCAGGTTGTTCCCCTGTTTACTCTTGAGCATATCCATAGCGATGCTGGACCAGGAGGCCTCCGAGATCAGGTTTGCATAGACGGCCTTCATCTGCTCCAGGCTGTCCTGCAGCGACAGGCCGTTGGCAGGCTCTGGGATCTCCACCACCGCCGGGGTGGCCGGTTTGTCCTCCACCACCTTGGCGGGGGCCGGTTTCTCCTCCTGGACCTCATGGAAGGCAGGGGGAGGGGTCTTGATGTCGGCGAGCTGCTCGCTGCTGTTGCTGAGCGGGGAGGCGTAGCCGGCGTCCGGGTTGGTGCCATTGCTGAGCGGGGAGTTCTGGCAGCTGAAGTGGTCGGCAAGGTCGTCGTCGTCGTTGAAGAGGTACTCCCCCTCCTGGCCGTCTAGGGACAGCCCGTCGTCCTGCAGGTGCTCGTCCTCCGGGAGGGTCTTGTTGTCTTTGACGTCGTCATCAGGACCGTACGCTGTAATACAAGACGACACAAAGGGGAGATGTTAGCTTTGCTGTGTCGAGTGGCGCAATTTATAGAGGCATACAACGGTAATGGGCGAGTGTGATCGGTTTCATGCGAGATTTTATGATGCAAGTCTGATGAAACGCCCTGCTGAGAGTCTACTGGAGGTAGGGGCAATAATCCCAAAGAGGGTTTTGTCAATAGTCCAGGCGGAGGACACAGCTTTGCAATAATAAAGTGGCCGACATCCATATCCCGACATTGATAGATCGTCCTCCTCACTGCAAGGCTTAATGAACGTATTGAACACCACGGCTCGGCAAGGGTACGGCGCCGTTGGAGTCGCAGCAATATTTACCATCACGAGAGACAAAACCTGCCCTCAAAATGTACAAGGGAATAATAAAAATGTGTGTGAGTGTAAATAATTGTCTTTTGCCTCAACCAATGCATTTAGATTCCTTTAAAATGTCTTTGATACTATAGAATAAAAACAGCGACACAAAGATGTATTCATCCACACCACAAGAAGTACAACATATTTATTTCCATAGGGTGAGAATTGTTATGCTATAATTGTACGGATCGGGGTACTGGACAAACCAGCCTACAGTATATATACATAACCCTCATTTTACATTGAACGTGCCACTGTGGGTGGTCGCTGTTCGCTCGAATAACATGCCTCACGTAGTACGGAATTCACAACTAAGACATGGAAGGGGTTGGAGGTGTGGGTAGGAGGGTAGTCGGGGAGGGCGGGGGGGGGGGTAGTGCCAGCTGCCACGGCCCAGCCAGGCCTCGCTTGGCTGGGCTGAAGCTGGCAGCGGCGGTGGAAGTCTTCCCAGCGTGGTACCAGGAAATGACCAGTGGACATGACACGTCCTGTTGCCACTGCTGTGCCCACCCCCTCCACCCCCCCACCCCCTCCTTGTTTTGCAGGAAGTCATGGAAGGCGTCTGTAGGAAATAACTGTCATCCATTTTGTTGTTTTTATTACCGTGGTTTATGCGCAATGTGTTGAGTTTTGAGCGAGTCTTGAGACCAGGTGCTTAACGGCGTCGGTCGGAACACCTTTTAAAACACTCGGTCAACTTTTGTCAACAAAAAGGATGTCGGTTGACGGAAAAAAATGAGAAACTATGATCGCTATCGTTGTGTAAATAATGCTCACGGGGATAGACACACTCGACAAGGACATTGTCTCTGGTGCGGGGAGAATAGCCGGCACAATGGCTTTCAATAAAATCTTCAAGGATATATGAGAGAGAGAGAGAGAGAGAGAGAGAGAGAGAGAGAGAGAGAGAGAGAGAGAGAGAGAAAGGGAAGGGGGAAGAGAGAGAGCAAGAAAGAGTGGGAAACAGAGAGAGAAAGAGAGAGAGAACCAGAGAGAGACAGACACGGAGAAAGACACACAAGCGAAACAGATACGCATAGAGAATTCGAGCGAGAGGGAGGAGACACACACACACACGCACACACACACACACACACGCACACGCACACACACACACACACACACACACACAGGGTTAGATATGCTAAGG